>NW_021963821.1:0-51379 GCF_901765095.1 Microcaecilia unicolor
AATGGAAACCGAGGATGCCCATCTCAGAAACGACCAAATGCAAGCCATTTGGTCGTGGGAGGAGCCAGCATTCGTAGTGCAATGGTCCCCCTCACATGCCAGGACACCAACCGGGCATCCTAGGGGGCACTGCAGTGGACTTCATAAAAAGCTCCAAGGTGCATAGCTCCCTTACCTTGTGTGCTGAGCCTCCCAACCCCCCCCCAAACCCACTCCCCACAACTGTACACCACTACCATAGTCCTTAGGGATGAAGGGGGGCACCTACATGTGGGTATAGTGGGTTTCGGGTGGGTTTTGGAGGGCTCACATTTACCACCACAAGTTTAACAGGTAGGGGGGGATGGGCCTGGGTCCGCCTGCCTGAAGTGCACTGCACCCATTAAAACTGCTCCAGGGACCTGCATACTGCTGCCATGGAGCTGGGTATGACATTTGAGGCTGGCATAGAGGCTGGAAAAAATATTTTTAAAGTTTTTTTAGGGTGGGAGGGGGTTAATGACCACTGGGGGAGTAAGGGGAGGTCATCCCCGATTCCCTCCGGTGGTTATCTGGTCAGTTTGGGCACCTTTTGAGGCTTGGTTGTAACAAAAAATGGACCAAGTAAAGTTGCCCAAGTGCTCGCCATGGATGCCCTTCTTTTTTCCATTATCGGTTGAGGACACCCATGTGTTAGGCACGCCCCAGTCCCACCTTCACTACACTTCCGACACACCTCCATGAACTTTGGTCATCCCCGCGCTGGAAAGCAGTCGAGGACGCACAAAATTGGCTTTCGATTATGCCAATTTGGACAACCCTGTGAGAAGGATGTCCATCTCCCGATTTGTGTCAAAAGATGGGCGCCCTTCTCTTTCGAAAATAAGCCTGTAAGGGTGCCTTGAACCGAAAAAGTTTGGCAACCACTGTTCTATAGAATAGGCTATCACTATGCAGGCTAGGGCACCTAATTGGGGGTGGCCACTGTAGGTTCTGTAGATTAGCAGAGAATCACTTACACAGTAATTACTCTGGACCTGTTATTGTCAGGCTGCCCAACAATGAAAAGAATGAGCCCAAAATAGAAATATAATATTTATTATAGATATTTAAAAAACAACAACAATATGGCAAAATGCAAAGCAAGTGACAGAACTATGTACACTACCAAAATACTGATTACCAATAGATATATGAATATCTATATATGTAATTACACAACTAAATATATCCTGAGAAAATATTACCACCTTAGCAGCAAAGTTAGGCTACTGACCACAAGTCCTGGGACAATCAATCAGTTACAGGCAAAAACCAAAGCTAACCAAAACCTGAGCCATAAGAAGGAAGTCCTGAATCTCACCTTTGCGGTCCCATAGGTCTCAGTTCAGGTGATGTGCAGAATAGGATTCTCTTCTAGGCTACAGCAGATTATCTGTGATCCCTTGTAGGTCAGGAATAGTCCAAGGTCCCTGCTTTGTACAGCTGGTTACTCAATCTTTGGGGAAGCCACAGAGCTGCAGCTGAACTAGACCTTGTCAGGTGTTTTGGGTAAATCAGTCTCTATCTTCTCTGAGAGAGATCCATATACCAGGCAATCTTCTTCTCTTCTGCTTTTCTTCTTTCTCTCATGCCCAGCACTGGCAATCCTCTGGGTTCAGGTGACACATATGTACCAATCACTAAACATGTACCTCTGTCCAGCAGATTACCCGTGGTCATGGCAATGATGCCTTGTGAGCTTCCAGCAAGAATCTCTTTATCAGACACAAGCCTGATGGTAGCAAACTTCTCTCCATGGTTCACAGATATACTGTAACAGAGACTGTCTCTGTGAAAACTGCTCCTCCACACCTCCCCTGAGATAACTGGAGGCTAGATTGAAGTAAACAATGTGTCCTTGGATTGGATGAAGCCAGCAGAAAATCTATGCCAAGAAGTAGTTTTCCTTGAAGAAAGCTGGTTTCTGTTGTATCAGGCCTCAGGATGCAAAATCCATATTAGTTCAGGCCTAGCAAAGGTGAGACAGCAGGAAAATTTCCTTGCACCACTTAGAGAACTGCCCCACAGTTATTCAACGTGCATTAAATCACATTAATGTGTGTTAGACACCTTAGTAAATGAGGTCCTTAATTTTGATTACTGAATTTATTTGCACATATTTACTGCTATTTATTTCTGGAACTTACTAGACATACACAGGGCTATTTTACTTCCCCATGGTTGGGAAAAGTGCTTGCACTATCATCGTATGCATGTTAAAACCAGTCATGCTAGTATTCTGTAAAGGAAAGTAAGCATCTATTTTCCTTTACAGAATAGATTCACATAGGTGCCCTCTGGGTACCTAAATAAAGACACTCCTTTATAGATATGCCTTCTTTAGGTGTATCCAACAGTGGCACAGGCAATCCTAGTTCCATACTTAGATGACTGAAACTCACTATTTGGGGTTCTTACTAAAAGACTGTTACAAAAACTTCAATTTCTGCATAATACAGCAGCAAGATTGATTTACCGCCTGGGAAAATATGAAAGAGCATCCCCACTGTTGAAGGAGCTATATTGGCTTCCTGTATCTTCAAGATTGAAATTTAAGCAAACATGTATGATGTACAAAATGCTGTATGGTGATGGATCTGGTAGACTGATGAATTATTTGGATTTCCCATCGACTTTTTCAGCAGGTAGATTGGAACACTATTTGAAATTAAATTATCCGTCCTTTAAGGGTGTTTGGAAGAAATCCATGCTAGTGTATTTCTTTTTACATCAGGGAGTTAGGCTTTGGAACAGACTGCCTTAAGAAATTCAGAAAGTAACACAATATTATTCCTTCAGGAAAGCGTTGAAATCTTTTTTGTTTGATGAGAAAGATGCTTTTTAGTTTCAATGTATTAGATATGCAATTGTAATTGATGTTTTAGATGTGCAATTGATGAGAAAGATGTATCTGGGTTTAAAAAAGGTTTGGACAAATTCCTGGAGGAAAAGTCCATCGTCTGCTATTGAGACAGATATGGGAAGCAACTGCTTGCCCTGGGATTTGTAGTATGGAGTGTTGCCACGATTTGGGTTTCTGCCAGGTACTTGTGAAAACAGGATACTGAGCTAGATAGACCATTGGTCCGACCCAGTATGGCTACCCAGTATGGCTACTCTTGGGTTGTGAATTTTTTTTTTTTTTTTAAGTTTCAATGTATTAGATATGCAATTATAAATTGTCCTGAAGAAGGACTTACTGTTTGTAATCTGCTTAGAATCTCTTTTGAACTTAGTGGAATATAAGTATCATATAGAATAGCATAGCATAACATAGACCTTGAAACATCAAGTCACCTGTGGCAAGCTGCTCCCTACCTGGGTAGGATTGTCTTCCTGGTTCCTCCAAATTCTGTACCTTCTTGTCATTGGGACTGTTTTCGCATTTTCAATCTACTGCAACAATTCTCTCCAAACAACCCAGAACATTCTGTATTAGACCCCAGTGTGTAACTGGTGAGTGTATTCACATTTTGATATGTTACAACCATGGAGAATGCAAATTGGCAGAGAGGTTGCCTCAAAAATTAAGCAGCTGTTCTCACAGTTTTTGGCAGAGCCTGATGTTTTAGCATTATGAATTATCTTATGTTCTCACAAATGGCCATGGAATGGTTGCCTTATTTCCTGGATGGCTTGAAATCTAGGGAACGCTTTCCTAGAAGATACAGATATTTTCTCTGGGTCGTCTAGAAAACATGTGGAGAGTTTTTTCACAGCTGCTTTTATTATTGTTTTGTGTAGAGGTTTGAGGGAAGATGTTTTATTTATTTTTAGTATTAGGATTTATTTACCACCTTTTTGAAGACATTCACTCAAGGCGCTGTACAGTAAGAATAAATCAAACAAGAGGAATAAACAATTACAGCAGTAAAAATATTCAAATAACAATACAAAGTATGGCACTGCCCTGGATCTGCTGAAAAAGTCACCATTTCCTTCTGTGCATTGCAGCTGTTTTAAAAATAAGAGATAGTCAAGCTTCTCCATTCGTTTTCTAAGCTACATAGCTTTTGAATTTTTGTTATAAAAATACTAGTAAAAAAGGCCCGTTTCTGGAGCCAATGAAACGGGCGCTAGCAAGGCTTTCCTGTGGCCCCCCCCCCCCCCCCCCACCGAACGCACCTTGGTTGTTAGTGAGGGCATTGCACCGCCGTGGCCGCCGTCGATGTGTGACTGTGGCCCCCCACCCAATGCACCTTCGTCGTCAATGGGTGGCCAAGGTAGAAAAAAGCATTTTCCTGCCAGCTGAGATATTTTTCTGGTCGTAGTGGGGGAAGGGGGAAGAACACTTGGTGCCCACCCACTTCTTGCTTAGGCCCACCCAAAATCTGTTGTCTGGCTACGCCCCTGCTTGCATTGTGACACCTGAGGATCTCCTTACTGAAAAAAAAAAATCTTTCAGTGTGAATATGAATACACTTGCAAGTCTGATGGTGTTAAAATTTGAAAATTGGAACTTTGGGAATGTTTGCTGGTAAAATTGATTTTTATTTTTTTAAACATGCACAAGTTTCCAATGTGTGATTATAATATCTTATTATTTACTAATTAATTACATAGAACTTGTTTATAAACTTAGGCATGCTCCTTGTAATGATATGCAGTCTTTTACAGCCTTTTTGCAATGCAATGTATTTCATTTTATTTACTTAGACTTCCATACTGCTTTTCCAAAGGTAGCTCAAGGCAGGTTACAATAAACATAAATAAAACATAAAAAAGCACTGCAATCTAAAACTTAACTATAACAATCTAAAACCCACATAATAAGCCTATATAACTTTTATAGCTAGGTTTATTAACTCAGTTTGGTAGACATATATATTTATCAGGTAATAATGTCTTCTGATATTTTGGGGCAGCAAACACATGCTTGAGACCCTATTTACTACTACTATGTCGGTGCTTGATTTCACCACAGGAAAACTTACCATGGGATTGCTTAATTAGGTTAGTGACTCCCAAGGTACCTAAATCTGCACTACCCAAGCTGCAAAGGACTCAAATACAAAAACAACTTACGCGTCCAGTTTTTCCTACATAAAGCACACAACTGTGGAACTCATTACCAAAAGCCTTGAAAACTACGAATGACCACCTAAACTTCCGGAAAACACTAAAAACTATCCTGTTTAAAAAGGCATACCCTACCGATCCAACATAAATGCCTGATTTCTGCAACACAACAAAACTAAAGAACATAATGGACATGGAGTGGAGGAGTGGCCTAGTGGTTAGGGTGGTGGACTTTGGTCCTGAGGAACTGAGGTTCAATTCCCGGCACAGGCAGCTCTTGTGACTCTGGGCAAATCACTTAACCCTCCATTGCCTGCCATGAGTGGGAAAGCACGGGGTACAAAAATAACACAACTCATCTGTTGTATGATTCTCTAGTGTGGCTGTGCCACGTGAACTTTATGTTACCACAATATCACTTTGTATTTGTTTACACCGGAGTCTGTAACGCCTCTCCGGTACTATGTAAGCCACATTGAGCCTACAAATAGGTGGGAAAATGTGGGATACAAGTACAACAAATAAAATATCATGTATTCTCCATTTACAAGCAGGGAAGGTGGCAGTAAGGGCTCCAACGCTAGCCCGGTGGTAACTAGGCAGCACGCGGCATTGCCAGATTGCCACCAAGTACATACATAAGTACATAAGTAATGCCACACTGGGAAAAGACCAAGGGTCCATCGAGCCCAGCATCCTGTCCATGACAGCAGCCAATCCAGGCCAAGAGCACCTGGCAAGCTTCCCAAACGTACAAACATTCTATACATGTTATTCCTGGAATTGTGGATTTTCCCAGTCCATTTAGTAGTGGTTTATGAACTTGTCCTTTAGGAAACTGTCTAACCCCTTTTTAAACTCTGTCAAGCTAACTGCTGCTACCAGCAAAACAAAAACAAACATATTTTTGTAGTGCCAATATGATGGCATGTTGGGGGTGGGAATTACCACCGGGCTGCTGTGGTAGCCCGGTGGTACTTCCTTTTTAGTGAGCGGTAATCCCGCATTGGACTTACCGCCGCTTTGTAAAAGGGGTCCTTAGCTTCTAAAATAAGGAAGTTATCAGTGTCTCTGTGCCAAAATGTTTTATAAAACCTGATAATGATGGACGGAGGATGCTATGGATTCTGCCGCACAACTTATATTCCGCCAGTGTCGCTATGCTCATATTAGCTCTCTCCTCAAGTCACTTCACTGGTTCCCTATCCGTTTCCGCATACAGTTCAACTCCTCTTATTGACTTATAAGTGCATTCACTCTACAGCTCCTCAGTACCTCTCCACTCTCATCTCTCCCTACACTCCTCCCCGGGAATTCCGTTTACTGGATAAATCTCTCTTATCTGCAACCTTCTCCTTCACTGTTAACTCCGTTCCTTTTATCTTGCTGCACCATATGCCTGGAATAAGCTTCCTGAGCCTGTCCGTCAAGCTTCATCTCTGGGCATCTTCAAATCTAGGCTAAAAGCCCACCTTTTTGATGCTGCTTTTAACTCCTAACCCTTATTCACTTGTTCAGTACCCTTATTTTATCATCCCCACTATAGTAATTCCCTTATCCTCTTATTTGTCCTGTTTGTCTGTCCTAATTAGATTGTAAGCTCTGTCAAGCAGGGACTGTCTCTTCATGTTCAAGTGTACAGAGCTGCGTACATCTAGTACTGCTATAGAAATGATAAGTAGTAGTAGTAGTAGTTTGTATGAAAATATCTGTAATGCAAGCAATCACACAGTTTTAAAATGTATAGTGGTTCTATAATGAATTAGGACAACTATCCAAAGCCCAATAGGATGAAGAATGAATTTTCATAAATGATTCAAGTGAGGACATCTCAAGAGTTTTAAAAGAGCTCCAGTATCTCTCAGCTATAATTCCCTCTTGCCGACTATCTAATATTATCCTGTTTAAGAGAAAACCTAATTTTTTTCTAATTTTGATTTAATTAAGTCAGTTTGTCAGCTGATGGGTTTGAATTGTTTGATTCTAGTTGCTGTGAGGGAGTTAATAATTTAGGGGTCCTTTTACTAAGGTACGCTGAAAAATGACCTGCGGTAGTGTGGGCGCATGTTTTGGGCGCGTGCAGAATCATTTTTCAGCGCACCTGTAAAAATAGGCCTTTTTAAAATTTTTGCCGAAAATGGACGTGCGGCAAAATCAAAATTGCCATGCACCCATTTTGAGTCTGAGATCTTACCACCAGCCATTGACCTAGTGGTAAAGTCTCATGTGGTAACCGAGCAGTAATTATCTACATGCGCCAAATGCCACTTGGCGCTCGTCTGATACGCGCAGCAGAAAATAAAAATTATTTTTCATCCGAAAATGAAATTACTGCAAGAGCCACGCAGTAGCCGTGTGGTAACTCCATTTTGGTGCACATCAGGCATGTGTGGACGCTTACAAGGCTTAGTCAAAGGGCCCCTTATTCAATAACTGATACAATTTTTTAGAGTCTATCTGATTTGACCCAATTAGTGAGCTGAAATGAGTTTGTTTGAATTCTTTAGTTACGGTTTATATATTCCTATAGAATTCTTTCAGAGTAAATTGTCAGTTTTCTGCCATTTTCATTCGAAAGCTCTGCACTGTCTCTTTAATTTAGCTAATTCTTCAGTGAACCAGTCTGGTTTAATATTTCTAATGCGGCTTCTCATTTCATTGAGTGGTGCAATATCATCCATTACTTCTTTACTTATTAAAGACCAGTTTGATAAGCCACGTGAACCGTCTGCCAACTGAGATGATAGCAATGAATTTATCTTGTTCCAGAATTCCCTGGATCACTTTCCATTGCACTAAATAAACTTGAACTCAAGAGGGGGCTTAGTTGTTTGCGATTTTTGCCAATCTATGATAAAATTCAAGGCTTAATGATCTGACCAAATTAATGGCTCCCAGTAAGTATCAGAAATAGGCATAAAATTGCTATCAGAGAATCTGTATGTTAACATATCCAAGTGATGGCCTTTAATATGAGATGATGTAAAAGTAGGCCATTTAAAATTTAGGGAGTGAAGATATTCTAAAATATGCCTAATCTGAGATTCTCCTTGATCTTCCTGGTGAAGATTTATATCTCCTAGTAATATTACATTTTCATTTTCTAGACTTAGACTTGTAACATAATCTAAAAAGTCAGTGGAGGCATTCTTCCATTGACCCGGTGAACAATGGAATGGAATAATGGTCAGTTTACCTTGTAAAGAGGTGTCCAAAACTGCACACACCATAATCTCCAAAAAAGGAGATTTAAAGAGTGAAAGCGAACATTAAAAAAAAAAAAAGATTTGTATAGCACCAACCGACCCCCCCCCCCCCCCCCCCCATCACACACACTTTTTTCCCTTGTGATATGGCAGATTTTGTAGCTGGGAGGGCACAATTCATTAATTACTGGATCATTATGCATTTGAAGTCATGTTTCAACCACTCCACAGTGTGACCGCACCTCAAATATTGTGTTCAATTCTGGTCGCCGCAACTCAGAAAAGCTAAAGTGGAATTAGAAAAGGTACAGAGAAGGGCGACAAAAATGATAAAGGGGATGGGACAACTTCCCTATGAGGAAAGGCTAAAGTGGCTAGGGCTCTTCAGCTTAGAGAAAAGGCAGCTGAGGGGAGATATGATAGAGGTCTATAAAATAATGAGTGGAGTTGAACGGGTAGATGTGAAGCGTCTGTTTACGCTTTCCAAAAATACTAGGACTAGGGGGCATGCGATGAAGCTACAATGTAGTAAATTTAAAACGAATTGGAGAAATTTTTCTTCACTCAACGTGTAATTAAACTCTGGAATTCGTTGCCAGAGAATGTGGTAAAGGCGGTTAGCTTAGCGGAGTTTAGAAAAGGTTTGGTCGGCTTCCTAATGGAAAAGTTCATAGACCATTATTAAATGGACTTGGGAAATTCCACTATTTCTGAGATAAGCAGTATAAAATGTTTTGTACTTTTTGGGATCTTGTCAGGTATTTGTGACCTGGATTGGCCACTGTTGGAAACAGGATGCTGGGCTCGATGGACCTTTGGTCTTTCCCAGTATGGCAATACTTATGTACTTATGTGTTAGCAAAGTGCATGTAAGATGCCCCGTCAGAAAATTTCCAAGTGCAACTCTAAAAGTTGCTCAACAATATTCAGGAGTGTGGTTTTCATCTCATTTGATCTACATATGGTTCGTATGACATGGTATCTCATACTTCAGTAGTCACTTTTGGAGTGTGCAGAATTGTGTGGCCTTTGCTAAGACGTCAATGACTGCCTGGCTGATGTATCATGCTCGGAGAATAATTTTGTTCAGTGTAAACAAGATGGAAGACATGGTTTCCCAGGTAAAAGAACACAAAGGAGAGGGAAATCAAAAGCACAACAGCAAATGCAAATAGCAAAAAAAGCACAAGGAGCCTTCAAGAAAGGGGGTGTCTCAACTTTGTTTTATTGGTCAGACCCGACATGGTCTGTATTTTGACGAAAAACACCTGCGTCAGGGGTCTAATGATGGTATCGAAATCCAAGACAATCAATCATCCAGTGTTGAAAAACACTTGTCTATAAAAAGATAAATCTGCTGGAGACAAATTTATGGCACCAAATGGAGCAGTGCCAAAATACTACCTACTACTTATCATTTCTATAGTGCTACTAGACGTATGCAGTGCTGTACACTAAATGTGTAAGAGACAGTCGCTGCTCGACAGAGCTTACAGTCTAATCAGGAGCCAAATTTTCAAAATTATTGAGGGTGCTAAGCCTAATGGAAATAACTCCTCCCTGGACACACACAAGCAATTTTCTCAATATTGGGAGTGCTCAAGCACCCACAAAGTTGGCTTCTATGAATCAGGACACACAAACAGGACAAATAAGGGATAAGGGAATTACTAAGGTAGGAATGCTAAAACAAAATAGGGGTTAGTGAATAGGGGTTAGGAGTTAAAAGCAGCATCAAAAAGGTGGGCTTTTAGCCTAGATTTGAAGATGGCCAGAGATGGAGCTTGATGTACCGGCTCAGGAAGTCTATTCCAGGCATATGGTGCAGCAAGATAAAAGGAACGGAGTCTGGAGTTAGCAGTGGAGGCGAAGGGTGCAGATAAGAGAGATTTACCCAGTGAATGGAGTTCCCAGGGAGGAATGTAGGGAGAGATGAGAGTGGAGAGATACTGAGGAGCCGCAGAGTGAATGCACTTATAGGTCAATAAGAGGAGTTTGAACTGTATGCGGAAACGGATAGGAAACCAGTGTTGATTTGAAAAAGTGTTGATAGGAAGCCAGTGTTGATTTGAAAATGTAATTGATAAGTGTACTTTTCTTTCCTCACCCTAAACATGCCAGCTCTCAAGGCAGAAAAACATCTGTGATGAAACATGGTGTGGAATTTTAGCCATACAGGCAGTTTTTCGGAGAGCCTTTATAGATAGGGAAGAAGCTTTTTAAGTTTTGAAATCATCTTGAAAATTAGTCACAAAGTTACGAGGAGGGGACATGCGTGGGCACACACCTAGAATGATGATTTCTTATGGCTTCTTCCCCTCAGAAAGTGGACAATAAAAGGAAAAGGTGCTTAAAAACATTTTATAGTTACATTTATCTAAACTGAGCACTTCCTGCTGGTCCATTAGGTTTTATGGCTGACATTTACTGTTCCATCTTTTAAGCCATGAAACTATTTTGCTTGGTAATTCCTGGGTATGTTGTAAGTATATATTCTGGCACTCTGATATTTGAGAAGCTACTGTATAAAGATTTCCTAAACATCAACTGTGTTTCAGAGCATTATCCAAAACTGACAATTCAGCATATGCCAGAAACCTCAAGAGAACTCTTTTAGAAATGTAATATCAGTGGATTCTAAATGAGGCATCAAGTGATCATAAAAAAAAGTTAAGAGAACAGAAAACCTAGTGTATCATTTTGTTATTTGTGCTTTAAGGGCTTGAATTACCCAAATTCTGTTTAGCCTCTGGAAGATGAATGTGCTTGCACCGGGAGGAGAGAGGGGAGGGCTGTAGAGAATCACAAACAACGCCTGTCTTAAATGCAGATATTCAGAAGATATTTTACAATGCAAAAAAGGGTGGAAAAGGGGATTAACCCTAAAAGGGTATAACAGGAAATGACCCTAAAAGCTTTATGGTTGGAAATCACAAGAATGGAGGCTATGCTCAAGTTTTAGGTAGCTCAGACTGCCTCATTTTTACAAGAAACTGTGGAGAAATGTACTAAATGGACAAAAAATATTTCAACTATTGAAAAACTCTTGACTTTAATTGATAGTCTGTACTTTACAGGCTACCTCATTACCTGCTATTAAAGACTCCCTTAGTATTCATTTCAAATTAGAAGCAGTCGAGAATGTGAAGAGGAGTGAAAATCTGAGGTTTTTGAACTTTGCTTCTATTTATCTTTTGAGTCCTAAATTGTTATTATGTACCTAAAAAAATTGAGGTGCTGCAGAGGGTAATCACGATCTTGACCAGTTCATTCCTGTAGATTTTGATTTCACAAAATTCCTGGAAGATTCTCAGGATATTATTTCAATGAGAGCTACTTACTGGTTACTTTTGCTAATGAAAATGCTAAATCTATAATTCTTTAAAAAGTATTTTTGTAAAAAGGAAAGTCCATTTTGTGGAGAAAAAATGCTGGTTTTTCCTGATACGGCTGAAGCTTCTCAATTAAGTCCTTTCTTGCCCTTAAAACTAGAGTTAGCTATGGCTGCCACAGTTTTTTAAAAAAATTCTCTTGCAAATGTTTGATAATTTTTCAAGAAATGCAATATATATTTCAGGAAATTCTTAACAATTGGGAAAGTTTCTTACTCAGTATGAAGGACGAAGTGCTCGAAGCTTAGGAGGTTTTGAATGATTCACGGTGTAGATACCTATTTGATTTTCCTTTTATTTGTCCTCTTATTTATTGGTGCTTTTCTCTCCGTAAGTGGACTTAATTTTATTTCATTGTTTAATATAATTGTTCCCAGAGGACATGTTTAATTTCCTTATCTTATTTATATAGGACTATATAAATCATATATGGTTCCTTTGATGAAATGACACTACCAATTAGCTACCAATGTGAAGAAGCCCATTCCATTCCCATGGGCTTCTTCGCATTCAGCGTTGTATGTTCTTGGGAGGTTCTTTGGTAGGGGCAGAATGTTCTGGGATGGAGGTCGGGAGGTGAAATATGATATGAAGGGATATCAGGAGTGAGGGAGGGTAAACTAATGCTTGGCCTCTTTCAGATTTGGCCCAGGATCATCGAGCCTTGGCTTAGCACCCAATGTACCTGGACACTATGAATTGTGCAGCTTGTAAGGTTGATCACAAGTTGCTTTATTACCAAGAGAGTGACTAACCTGCAGTAGTGAGATACCACATGCTAGTCACGCCCATTGGAAATTAAAGGGGCCCTTTCACTAAGCTGCGTAAACATCTACGTGCGCCAAAATGGACTTACCGCCCAAATACGTGTGGCTCTTGTGGTAATTTCATTTTTGGTATGTGTCTGATACGCGCGTCTGAAAAATATTTTTTATTTTCGGGCGTGAGCCAAGTGGCATTTGATGCACGTAGATCATTATCGCCCGGACACTCTTTACCGCTAGGTCAATGGCTGGTGGTAAGGTCTCAGACCCAAAATGGACATGCGGCAATTTTGATTTTGCCGCACATCCATTTTCAGCAAAAAAAGCACTTTTTTACTGGCACGCTAAAACATGGATCTGCGCGCGCTCAAAACTCACGCCTTCACTACCGCAAGCCACTTAGTAAAAGGACCCCAAAGTGCGGTAAAAAGCCCCCTTCCCCCATACATGAAAATTACATATGTGAGATTATATATATTTTTGTATACAGCAAAGTGTATTACTTTATGTATCATAGGGCTCTTTGGACACCTAGAAAGAGTAAATTGTCTGGGTCCCCTAATCGTGATTTGTGTTGGTCATGTAAAAACAAAACTGGTACTCTTGTATATCTCTTGTTGGAATGTCCTAATCTCATGTTCTGGTCAGATGTCTGGGGAAAATTGAAAGAGATTTTTGGTTTTCACGAATCTTTTTTACCCAAATATATAATATGAAAATCCACTTGTATCTCATCTCTTTCCTCAGCAAATGATAGGTTACTGTGTGACTTCTTGGTTTCAGTTGTGCTGAAACTGATCATATCGCACTGGAAGTACAATTCCCAGGTTAACGTGGTGGTTTGGTCAGTGCGTTTTTTCTAATATAAAAGGTGCCGGTACTCAAATGCCAGATCACCCTTCAGGGGTGAGGTGATCACTGAGGGACCCACCCCACAATGATCAGGCCCCCTGCAACCAGTCACAGAATCTATGACTAGGCAGAATTGATGTGTAGGGCCTGAGCTCTTTCACATAAACCTGGGGACCATGGGTCAATTTTAGTAGACAATGAAAAAGGTGCCGGTACTCAGTACCCCCAAGTACCCCTACAAAAAAAAGCCCTGGGTTTGGTGGAACTGGATTCTCCTATACAAAAACTACGAGCAGTCTGCAGTAAATTCTATTACTGGACATACCTCTAGTCTTCAAAAATGGAAATCTTTAGACCTTTTTCTTGCAACTACAGACTGACAATAAGACTTGAACTCAAATTTGTGTATTTTTTAATGCTGTACTATCTTTGCATTTGATGTATCTTTATAATCCAATAAAAATATTTTTAAAAAGTGTATTACTGTGATCAACAGAACATGCAAAATACTACAATTTCCAGGCCCTTAACAGTTGTATGCTGTTACGCTTTCCCTTGAACGAAAACATTAAGGCACTCTTAAGAATTAAAACAGCTTACAATCCCTAGATAGTAAACTAGCTTACTAGCCTTACAAATCTTTTTTATATAAGTCTGCTTAAACAATCATTCCACTGGGAGATTAGCATGTACATAAGATTTTTTAAGTGCGCATAACTCATAATTAAGTTCTAAATGGCAAAAAGCATTATAATTTGTTCTCTTTGCCATTATTTGTGCTTCTTGACTCTGTTGGTCCATGAGCCTCTCTCCAACATACATCATCCCTTTCAATATACAGTCTGAAGCAATAAAATTCATCCATGCAACGTAAAAAGATTAACCAGATCCATGCAACATAAAAAGATTAACCAGACCTTACCAAGGTATGTCTCTGAGAACGGTCAGATTTTTCTAATTAAGCAGAACAATATTTGAAATTTCAGATAGGATGGGAGGGGGCTTAAGGGTTACTAAGAAGTAAATGATCATGTCCATTCACAGGAAAGAGGAAATGAAAGCTGTACAAATTGGGCAGCACTGCTAATAAAGGGCAAATTTATACTAATTCCTTTCATTTCTTCCCTAATTAAATATCTCCCTTTAGAATGGGCCTGGGAATGTGATCCTCAGCCCCACCGCCTGAAGTGTAAAGTGAGGTAAATTGTCTGACTTACTCGCTATGATCGAGTCATTTTGGAAGGAGAGTGGAAATCAATACCTGTCATCCTTCTGCACTGCACTTTATCCCGAGGCCAATTTGTAAGTGTAATCAGTATGACACTTCCAGAAGAATGCAAAAGGTAACCGTGATGCAGTATGAAATGATAGCACATAGATGCATCTGTATTTTATTATTATCAATGTCAAGGAAGATTCTTGAATAAATACACATTTTAGTTCTCGGCTGCAGAGCCCTAATTAGTGTAGTATTCATTGTGTGTTTTCTAAGTCTCTATTATCATTAAGGGAACTCCATAATGCCTGATATATTACGTTCTTCTGTTAACAATGTTCAAGTGTCTCCGGTGTGCACGCTGCATGGCCAGAGCAGTAGCACAGCTACGGGGGGCCACGGAGGCCTGGGCCCCTCCAAATTGGCTCTGGGTCCTCCGGTTTGGCTGGCGGGGGTCCCCGTCCATTCTCCTCCCCTGTAAATCCCCCCCCCCCACACACATTTACACATTAAAGGCTAGATTCTCTATATGGCGCCCGAAAAATCCACACGGAAAAAATTACACCTAGGCATATTCTGTAAAGAATGCCTACATTTTATAGAATAGATGAATTTCTGTGCGATATATAAAATATGCCAAGCAACGCGCCATGTGACCAAATTTGGTCGCATTTATTTATGCCATGTTTTACTTGGTATATTTATTATCACATTTGTACCCCGCGCTTTCCCACTTAAAGCAGGTTCAATGTGGCTTACATAGTAATTGGGATTACAAAGTATTGATGAAGAGAAATAAGTTGGGTGTTATTGGAGTAATAAAAGAGATAAGAATGTAGAGATGCAAGGATGAAGGGAGTAGTAGAAGGATGAGCAAGGGTAAGTGAGCAATTGGAGGGGTAGATGAGGCGGAATGGGATGGGCAAGAGTGAAGGGAGTAGGAGAGGTGAGAGTAAGAGTAGGTGAACATTAGGGGAGGGGTCGGTGAGGCGAAAGGGGATAGAGCAAGGGATAGGCAGGGGAGATGTGGCAGGAGGTGTAGTCTAGGTCATTATCATTGTCTCCTGGATATGTGATGGATAAATCCCCAATGCCCAAATTAGGTGCAGAGTGGGTGTATTCTATAACAACGCGCATAGATTTCAGAAATGCCCATTCCACGCCCATGGCCATGCCCCCTTTTCAACTGTACAACTTAGAATTTAGGTGCACCACATTACATTACTCACTTAGTGAGTTGTGCATGTAAATCTTAATTAATGCCAATTAGTGCTGATAATTGCATGGTAACGTCCAATTAACAGTGCTGATTAGCTAGTTAACCAATTACGTTATGCACATTGTTATAGAATACATTTCAGTTTCCGTGTGGATTTTTAGGTACCTTATATAGAATCGGGGGGGGGAGGGGGGGGTAAGCGGCCCTGTTACAAAGCTGTGGCAAACAGTGACCTTAGCGTGCCCTTATGCAGGTTTTCCCACTCGCTAAGGCCATTCTACCACAGCCGGAAAATGGGAGATTTCCCATTTTCTAATTTAATGGCCATGCACTAAGGTTGTCATTAGCATGTGACCATTAGCAAAAATTAGCTATTTTGTAGGTGCTAAGGGTTCACACACTAATTCTGCACTAATCAGTGCATGACAGTGCTGATGCACTAACTGATATGTGCAGAAATGCCTGCTCCCTGCCCCCCCCCCCCCCGACATGCCCCCTAAGCTAAGAAATAACAAATATTTTTTAACATATGCATAGCACAAGTCCATTTTCGGCCTGAGACCTTACCACCACCCATTGACCTAGTGGTAAGGTCTCACGCGCTACCCGTGCAGTAAACATGCAGCACTCGCCAACTGCTGTTTACCATCGAGTAAGCGGCCCACGGTAGAAAATATAAAATTATTTTCTACTGCAGGATTCGGCGTGTGCTGCATGTGCGTAGGCCCTCCCGTGCCTTTGTAAAAAGGTCCCTAAGTACTGAAATACAAAAAGAGGATCCTATTATGGAAAAAAGGAGATCAAAAGAACAAATTATACAAACATAATTAACGAAATCGCCTGCAGATAGATTAAATCAAAAACAGCAGCTGTCAGTCTAGTCAAGACAAACCATATGCCAGACATAGTAAATGCTGTTTCAACAAATGCTTGAAAGCAGTCAAATTTCTCTCACGCCAAATCACCAATGGTAGTGTGTTCCACTGCATAGGGCCAGCCAGGGGCATAGCCAGACCTCGTAGTGAGAGGGGGCCAGAGCCCAAGGTGGGGGGAGCACATATTGGTCTGCCGCCCCACCGCCGCCCCCACCACCTTGCTGCCCCCCCTCCCCGCTGCCCTGCCGCTCCCCACCCACTGCCGCAGCAAATACCTTGGCTGGCGGGGGTCCCCAACCCCCGCCAGCTGAAGCGTTGTCTGGCGCCAGTCTCCGGCACCACCGCATTGCCTGCCCTGCTCTGTCTTCCCCTCACGTCTGGCATGCTCCGGGACTGACAGCAAAACCAGGGTCTCAGAGGAAATATGGGGGGCCCAGGCCCCCGTGGCCCCACGTAGCTATACCACTGGGGTCAGCACCAGTGAAAATACTCTTTCTCGTGCTTTCAAGATAAAAAGCTCAAAAGTACAGAACCACTAAGCTGCAAATAGTTGCAGGGCACAGCGGGCAAGATGGAGCACATAGCTGCAATCCAGAACTCAAATACAAAGAAGAGTGCTGATACAAACACTACGAACAAATAATAATTTATATTTACTGCAATAGGCTACAGGCAGCTAACGCAAAGAAATTAAAAATGAGGTAACGTTCAAATTTTGACAAACTGTACAGCAATCGTACTGCTGAATTCTGGACTATCCGCAAAGATTGAACACGAAAGGCAGACAAACCCAAGTTACAATATTTGCAGTAGTCCAAACCACTTAAAATCGTTGATTGCAAAACAGCCTAAATTATCCAAACACCTCAAGAAAGGGCACAACTTATTCACCAAACGTAACTCGAAGCAAGAATTTCTGACCACAGCCTGCGCTTTAATAAAAGGATCCGTAAGCAAGTTGTGCAGTACATTGTAGACTGGCACTGAGGGGCCCTTCTACTAAAGTGCAGGAGGGCTAACGCGAAGGTAACGTGTGCCAAATCGGCATTACCCGCATCCGGCGGTAATTCTGAGTTTGGTGCACACCAAATCCCGCAGTAGGAAATAATTTGCTAGTTTCTACTGTGGGGCGTTCACGGTGGCATTCAGCAGTTGGCGCCTGCTGCATGGTTACCATGTGGGTAGTGCATGAGCCCTTACCGCTAGGTCAGTGGGTGGCGATAAGGGCTCAGGCCATAAATAGGCACACGCTAGTTTTAATTTCAGCGCACACACATTTCTCGACCCACTAAAAAGGCCCTTTTTCCCAACACCGCAGTAAAAAAAAATTGGCCCAGTGTGCGCCCACGCTACCGCAGTCCACTTTTTATCGAGGCTTAGTAAAAAGACCCCTGTGGAGGAGTAGCCTAGTGGTTAGTGCAGTGGACTTTGATCCTGGGGAACTGAGTTCGATTCCCACTGCAGCTCCTTGTGACTCTGGGCAAGTCACTTAACCCTCCATTGCCCCTGGTACAAAATAAGTACCTGAATATATGTAAACGGCTTTGAATATAAAAAACCTCAGAAAGGCAGTATATCAAGTCCCATTTCTCTTTCCCTATTTGAGATTCTACATGGAATATTGCTATTCCACTAGCAACATTCCATGTAGAAGCCTGCCCTTGCAGATCAGCAGCATGGCTGCGCAGGCTTCTGTTTCTGTGAGTCTGATGTCCTGCACATTGTGTACGTGCAGGACGTCAGACAGACTCAGAAACCAAATGAAGCAAGAAGACTTCAGCTGGCGGGGGGTGGTGTCCCCCGCCAGCAAAGGTACTAGATGGTGACGGTGGGTTGGCGGCTGGACGGGGGGGTTGAGAGGGTCGTTGGCAGGGGGGGGTTCAGGGCCAAATCTACGGGGCCCTGGCCCCCTAGCAGCTAAGCCCCTGGTTTTACAATGCAACCTTTTTTGAACATGCAAAATTTGCTGGGTGATCACTGCTAATCTCATTTCACTTTGCATATAAATGTAGATAGTAACAACAAATAAAGCTATAAAATTTCACAGATCTCTACGCTTTTCATCTTCAAACCTACGGAACATTCCCTCACTACGCCAACTTTGTTTTGATTCCATCTGGTACAGATCCTTCAGTGTAATCGCCCCTACCCTCTGGAATTTCCTTCCTTTTCCATTGTGTTCATTGATCAATCATGCTGATTTTCATATGGCTCTTAAAGCTTTTCTCTTTAATGACGCTTTTTATCACCCCGATAAAGCCTAGGATTTTTATCACTGCGGTTACTAGGTAGGCAAGATTTGATGACTCTGTTTAGAAAGTAAATGACCTTTTTCTCCTCCCATTTTGGATCCTTTTTCCTATTGATTAAATGGAATTGTCCCCTCCCCGCCTGTCTCTTTTCCATCTTTCCCCCCATGCTACAGTTTATAATGTATTCTTTTTAATTTTGTAAGGCACCCTGAAGGCCTTGCCATAGGGCAGTGATGGGCAACCTTTTGAGCTTGGTGTGTCAAAATTCGCCAAAAAACCGAGCATAACTCGGGGTGGTGTGTCACTTCGAGAAAAAAACCATAATTTTGCGATATTTATAGTTTAAATAACAAAAATGTATAATTGTAATATATAACTGTATTTAATAAACCAAAAACTAATTATTTAACTTACCTGCTTAGTGACTTCTTTGTTCATCTGTCAGTTGGTTTCTTTTGTTGGTCTTGATATTATTTAACTTGTGTGGGGTGCCGTGAACTAAGATAAGTGAGGGGGAGGGGGAATTCTTTAACTAATCTGCCTATTAGTGACTTTTTTGTTACTGAATTTCATTGGCTAAATCTTCAATTGAAGGTTGGTATTTTGTACACTTCAAGCCCAAGCAAGCGCTACTAACATCATCTGTCAATCTGTTTCTTTTGTTGGTTTTGATATTATTTAACGCTGAGAATAAGGTTTCACAAAAGTACGTAGAGGGAAAAATTGTGAGTAAAGCCATTGCTATATTTGTCTGGTAATCGGTTCCAAGCACTCCAAATTTCCTGTTCGTAGTGGCACTCCTCTTGATTCTCCAAGCGGCACCTTTCCAGATTCTCAAGCTTTGATCTCAAGTCGACAAACACCTGAGCCCAGATGCTGTCTTGAAATTCTACAAGTTGCATCTCCAAATCATCAATTTGCATCCATTGGAAACCATTTAATTCCAAACTACTGTAGACTACTACATCAGGATACTTAATTATTTTCATGGTCTGTTCTAGGCTTCTAAATTGATTAAATCTATCACTGAACTGGTCAAGTAACGAGTCTAAAACATGCTGGTACTTTATATGCAAGGGTTCCATTTCATTTTGTATAGCTGCACTGGCCTTCTCAAAATACTTTGTTACTCGAGGAAAATACTTATAAGTTTTAGTTTCTACATCTCGCTTGAAAATTTTAAGTTTACTTTCAAAAGCTTTTAGGTATCCAAATATAACGTCAATACTTTTGCCAAAACCTTGTAATTTTAAGTTCAGTTCATTAATATGAACAGAGAGATCTGTAAAAAACATCAGGGTGTTGACCCACTTATCATCATTGAGCTGAGGAAAATTTCCCAGATCCTTATCCTCAAGAAATACCTTAATTTCTTCAAAGCACTCCACAAAGCGCTCAAGAACTTTGCCTTGGCTCAGCCATCTTACATTATTGTACATCAGCAGTCCACTGTAGGTGGAATCAACCTCCAGTAAAAGTGCAGAAAATTCTCGCTTGTGAAGGGGGCGAGCAGCTATTAAATTAACTATTTTTGTAACTACTGACATTAAGTCGTTTAAGTCGGTGAATCCTGCCTTGGCACATAAAGCCTCCTGATGGATAATACAATGAAAAGGCACAATCGGATGTCCAATAGCTTCCGTAAACAATTTGACAAATCCAACTTTTTTCCCCACCATGTTTGGTGCCCCGTCTGTCGTCACTGACACAACTTTAGAGATATCAATACTTAGGTCACGGAATATTTGTATAACAACCTTACATATTTCGCTTCCTGATGTACTTGTTGACACTGATACTAACTTTATCAACTCTTCTCTCATTGTGAGACCATCAGAATATCGACCAATAATGGCCAACTGAGCATGTGATGTGACATCAGTAGTTTCATCAAGAGAGATCGAAAAATATTTACAATTACTTATGTCTCTCTTTAATTGATGTTGTACGTTTGTGTTCAGTCTCATTATTCGGTCTTTTATGATATTTCTACTGAGTGGTAACTCAGATATTCTCTTAATAATTGCATCTTTATTCTGCATATCGTGAAATAGAACTGGTGCACATCTTAGGAGAGTTTCTTTAATAATTTCTCCCTCACTGAGTGCTTTTCCATGCTGAGCTATGGAGTGAGCAATGCTCAAACTTGCAGATGTTAAATTTGTAGAACCTTTTACAAATTTAAGGATGGAATTAGATTGGCTCTTATAAAAGTGTAGTTGCCTGGAAATGTATTCCTTCCTTTCATCCTCACTTTTTTTCAAGAGCTGGCAATGATTAGTTTCAAAATGTCTATTTATATTCCATGTTGTGCTTACTACCGTTTCAGTACATAGAACGCAAAATGATCTGCCATTTTTTTCTATAATGCCATACATCTCGGTCCATGTCTCTTGAAAGGGTCGGCTACTGCTACTACCACTTTCTTTACTTAACCTTGGTTTTTTATTTTTTGGGTTCTCCATCAGGGGGGCAGTGACAGAAGATAGAATTATAGATAGTCTGTTAGCCCTGCAGGCAATTAGGGGTTAACTAGCCTAACTGACCACCTTATGTAAATTAAGATGGCTGCCGCTATTTCTAATGGCGGGAAACGGCACCCATAGCACATGCCCTCGACTCTCCCAGCCTCCCCCTTACCTATCTCAGTAATGATGGTCAATTAGAAATCCACGACACCCCAGAACAGTAGATTGGATGATGGTTGCTGTGGTTATGTGGTTGCTGGTAATGGCGATCACAGGGCCCCCAGAGATGCGTCCCCCACGGCATTCCGCTGCTCTCTGCTCCGCCGGCCGGAAGTGAGGTCAAAGATCCCCTATCGGCCGTGCAGGAGCCAGGGCAGAGGGAGCAGCAGGGAGGGAACGAGCGGAGGACTCGGAGGGAGCCAATAGGAGTGCACACGGCACCCCCCCAGCGGGAAACATGCACCGGGGGGGGGGGTGATTTCGCCAGGGGGGGAGGTTGCGCTGCACCTGGGGGGGTGCATCGGCGATCCGCCCTGGGTGTCAGCAAGGAACGCCGCTGCTTCTCTGTATGTGGCCACATGCGGCCGCGTGTCACCGAAAATGGCTACGCGTGTCATAGGTTCACCATCAGGGCCATAGGGTCTGCTGTATCAAGCTGTTAACAAACTTGCATAAGTGCATAAGTATTGATATACTGGGACAGACCAAAGGTCCATCAAGCCCAGCATCCTGTTTCCAACAGTGGCCAATCCTGGTCACAAATACCTGGCAAGATCCCCAAAACGTACAAAACATTTTATGCTGCTTATCCCTGAAATAAGCGGTGGATTTTCCCCAAGTCTATTTTAATAATGGTCTATGGACTTTTCCTTTAGGAAGCCGTCCAAACCTTTTTTAAACCCCGCTAACCTAACCGCCTTTACCACATTCTCTGGCAAAGAATTCCAGAGTTTAATTACATGTTGAGTGAAGAAAATGTTTTTTCCAATTTGTTTTAAATTTATTACTTTGTAGCTTCATTGCTTGCCTCCTAGTCCTAGTGTTTTTGGAAAGAGTAAACAGAGGCTTCACGTCTATGCTTTCCACTACACTCTTTATTTTATAAAATTTTATAGACCTCTATCATATCTCCCCTTAGCCGTCCCTTCTCCAAGCTGAAGAGCCCTAGCTGCTTTAGCCTTTCCTCATAGGGAAGTCGTCCCATCCCCTTTATCATTTTCATCGCCCTTCTCTCCCTTCTTGAAACATGAAACATTGAAATTCCCAGCGGTTGCTGAGAAACCAGCAAAAAAACCTCTAGGAGGTTACTTGTTTTTCCTCACCCTATACTTATGTGGAGGTTCTAAAATTTTCCTCTTAATCTGCTTACCCACCATTTTTATCGTTGGATATTAGGAATATAGATAGGCAGCTTTAGAGATGGGATCATTCCATAATCCACTTGATTTTGATTGATGCCTTCAAGAACAAGATATCCTCTGATATTAATTAGGGCTGACGGTGTATTTTATCAGGGTGTGAAGTACAGCCCGTGGGAATCAGTCACAGGATGAACTCATCAGCATGTGTATCACTTATCGGTTAACAAATGACAGGTGGTTCTCTTATGTATGATATTTTAAGAAAACTATCTTCAGTCTACTTGTCCCTCTGGCATTTCTGTCTAAACGCTATCCTAAACATGTGGGGGGAGGGGGAGGGGCAGCAGGAATAGGCTATCTTTAGCCACAGATCTTTAAATTAAATCCTCCTCCGTCCTTGAGTGTTACAATAACAGAGATATTCTGTAATTCTTCAAGCAGTAATTCTCTTACATACAATGAACAGAAAGAACAACTCGATAAGTTTCCAAAGAAATATAAAAGACGTGCATCACCTATTAAAATAACCATATTTTTTGACATCTAATAAGAATAATTACATAGTTTGCTGAAGTACCTTTGAGATAATTGTTAGTGTAACCAGTCACTCCTGATTGTTTTTTATGAGTGATGTACCTCAATGATGCATCAGATCGTGTGTAGCAAATTGCTCACTGAATGATAGGGATGGGCAGCTGAAAAATTTTCATTTTGTATCATTTCCCATTTCGTTTCTGGAGATGTTCCTTGTGTTTCATTTTTTCCAGGCATTGTTTGTTACATAACTTTGGCTTTCACACTTGTTTCTTTAAAACACAACAAATAAAAGTCACAACAGCTGCAATTTTATTACATATTTAACTTTATAACCATTCCCCATAAAACAAACATTCTTAACATTGATAACATTAACTTAATCACAATTTTGTCAGATGGTATTGAACTAACCACATCTCATGGAACAAACACTTGGTCAAACCCCTTCCCCAGGCAGCTTTGCAGTTAACGCCAAACCTGCTGATTCCAGGGATTCATGAAAGTATCATACATGAACCCCAGCCCCCACCCTTTGATTCATACTAGCATCCTTCCAACCCTGACCCCCAATGATATCAACTCATGGAGAATGGCCCCTGAAAACACCGCTGTGACTACCCAGAACCCACCCATACCCCTGAAGACCCAGAATCCACCCATACCCCCGGGTGGGGGAGGGGGGTTAAAAAGACCTGCCTCCCACCCAGGATCCCACAAAACATCTGGCTAAGCCCACCCAAACTCCCAAGATAAGACCCTCTGCACCAATCAGAGCCAACCAAATTTCTGTTCCTATCTTACTCTCCCTTCCGTACCTGCCTCTTTCTTACCCCCTAATCCACTGCATACAAAAGAGCCTAGTTGGACGAAACAAGGACAAGGCCTCAAACACCCAGGGATCCTTTTATCAAAGGTGCCGTAGCCTCTTGTAACCAGGGTCTTCCTTCCACGTGGGAGCCAGGGCTAACCCTGCTTAGCTTAGTTGTCTCTCTCCAAGGTATGGGATCCAAACCACCTCTCTTCTGTCTGGTAATCGTCCCGGTCTGGCCGCTCCCCGGCTGGCCTGAGCCTTTTTCCTGCTCACGGCAGGGACACACAAAAACTCAGCATTCTCATAGTTTCTTGAAAACACAGGTTTTTATTTTCTTCAATACAGCCTTAGTCTTCACTTAGTTTCATCACCAACAATGAAAGATTCAGTTCAGGTTTTCACATTCACCTTCTCAACACAGTTCAATCTTAATTCAGAATACCACAAAGCAGTAATTCCTTGTCTTGTTCACAATTGTAGCATAACCTTCACAGGCACTATCTTCTGTCCTCAGATAGTTAATGGGTTAGCTTTCTCCACCAGCTCCTTCCCCATTGTATTAGTTTCTCTTCTCCAACTGTCCACAGTTTTGGCCATACTGACGCCACAAAACCTTTTACCTTTCCTGCTGGAGTCTGAGCAAGACCTGAGACCTCCATGCACTCCTCCTCCCCCTCTTCCCCTACTTCTTCTTTATCCCATTTCATGTCTTCCTCCGCCCCGTGTTCCCCCAGCTGCTGCTCATTCCCTTGATCAGAACTCATTTCCCAATCATTCACTCCTCCCTCCATTTCCTGAGAGTCCTGCTGGTGTCTCAGTGGTTTCTGGGGATGGTAGTTTCTTCCCCTAACTAGTGGTTTCACTGGTGCTTTGGCCACTAGAGGGCGAACTTTTTGACTAGAAGGAATTAGTGAAGGAGAGTCATTACATCCCTGTTTTGGCACTACCAGAACTAGACTCCTTTCAGACCCCTCACATACCCCCCTACTTAAGTGATTGCTAGTATTCTCTTGACCTTCACTAGCAATCCGAGATAATACATCTGCATTTGTCAATAGCTTCTCTGCCCTATGCTCCACTTGAAACCGGTAGGGCTGCAAGGCCAGATACCACCGAGTGAGTCGAGCATTGCTATTCTTCATATGCCCTAACCATTTAAGTGGTGCATGATCAATCACTAGGGAAAAGATTTGCCCATCCAAATAGAAATGACACATCTGTATAGCCCATTTGATGGCAAAACACTCCCTCTCTATTGTAGAGTAACAGGCTTCATGCGGAAGCAACTTTCGACTCAGATACATGAGAGGGTGTTCCTGCCCCTCATGTACCTGAGATAATACCGCGCCCAAACCCACACCTGAGGCATCAGCCTGCAGTACAAAGGATTTGGAAAAATCAACTGCTTTTAACAGGGGTTCTTGGCACAGGGTTAGCCTTAACCTATTGAATGCCTCTAGCCCCTCCTCATCCCATTGAAGTCTATTTGGAGCCTCCTTTTTAAGCTTGTTTGTTAGCGGAGTAGCCCTAGATGCAAAATGAGGTATGAACCTCCGATAGTATCCCACTAATCCCAAGAAACTTTTCAATTCCTTCTTATTCCTGGGGCATGGGAATTCACGAATACTCTCTACTTTGTCACACAGGGGGGTTATCTGCCCATCTCCTACCCTGTATCCCAGGTACTTCACCTTCTGTTGGCCGAAGCGGCACTTTTGAGGATTCAATGTCAAGCCTGCTCGCCGAGAAAGCCCCCAGCACCTCCCGAACCCGTACAACATGTGAGGGCCAATCCTCACTATGGATAATTACATTGTCTAAATAAGCAGCAGTGTATTCTTGGTGTGGTCTTAGAACCCCATCCAGGAGGCGCTGGCACGAGGCCACAGCCGAATTAAGGCCGAACAGCATCCTCCTAAACTGATAAAGACCCAAGGGAGTTGAAAGGCAGGCCGGGCCTCGGCTGTCAGGGGGATCTGCCAGTATCCCTTGGTCAAGTCTAGCGTGGATAGGTACTTGGCAGTTCCCAACCGGTCCAAGAGCTCATCAATACGCGGCATCGGATAGGCGCCGGGAGTGGAAAGGGCATTGACCTGCCGGAAGTCGATGCAGAACCACCAAGTACCATCTGACTTGGGAACCACTACAACTGGACTTTTTACCTTTTCACTACCCGCTGTCTGTATAGTTTGAGGAGACCAAGCCTTCCAGTAGCTCATGTGACCACAGGAGGGTTACGTGACTTTGGAGTTAAACCCAGTTCCTTAGGTTCTCAGCCTACTGCAGTAACCACTAGACTAGTCCACTCTGAAAGGAGTGGTGTTAGACATCATATAGGTAAGCTCAATTGCCCTCTCAACACTGGTGAAGAATCCCAAGTCTTAATGAGCTGGTAACTAATATGCTTGCCTTGGCTGAGGTGCAAATTCTGAAAGGGAAATTAAAAAAAAAACTAAAGCACGTATAGTTGTTTGGACAATCCAAACCACAGCCAGACCACACTCCCTTAAAATCTAAGAGGGCAATTCTATAAAGGGTACCTGGAGCATATTCTATTATGAAAGGTAGGAGTTCACTTTCCTTCCTAGTGTAGCAAGGTAAATAGGTGCATATATTTTAAGTGTGCATTAGCCATAGAGCTGGTGTAAAATTTCACACCTAGAATGCAAAACTAAAAAAATTTAAAAAGTAAATTATAGCATTCTATAATTTACAAGCATAACTCTGTAGTCTGAACAGACTCCATTCATGAGTACATTCACCTTAAAACTATGCAACATTGGAGCTGATATTCAGACCATGGGAGTTAGCTGGGCCAAATCCGCGATTGGCACTGACCCCAGATATTTAATGCCGGGCAGTGTCCAGTGAACGGCATTGAATAGTTTCAACAATTGGCCAAGTCAGTATATTCAGCATCGGCCAGTTAAGTTGAACCTGGCGAAAGATAGGCCTGCTATTTTGACGGCCCAATTTGGCCACCAAACTTAGCCGGCGATGCACTGAATATAAGTAGATTGCCGGCTATATTGCATGATATAGCCTGTTTTCCGCTAAACATTGACTGTGAATATTCAGCGGGAGATAACTGGCTATCTCCTGCTGAACATTCACAGACAGCCAGTTAAGCGCTATTTAACCGTCCAGAAGCAGTTCCCGACTGGTTAAATAGCGCTCAGTATCAGGTGGCATTGTATTTAGGTGCTATTTTGTAGAATAGCGTGTAGCCAGAATACTGGCATTTATGCAAATAGGCACACACTTATATGCTGGTATTCTGGTCATTTAAGCACATTCTTGGTCATCATCAGACTTTCAGTGGGAGACTCCCGCTTTTTCAGGTCATCTCCCGCACTTCTGCCAAGAAGCTGGGATCTCACGCTGAATGGTCTCCCTGTCCAGCGGCAGCAGGAAACACCTTCATGAAGCACCATCTCGCCGCTGATCCCACGGCAGCTGAACGGGGAGACCACTCCTTTTCCCGCTGGGTGCTGGATGTGAATCAGCTGTGCTGGGGAGAAGCAATGGGTTGAGGTGGGCAGAGCAATGGGTGGAGCTATGGGTGGAGCTGAGCAGAGCAATTGGTGGAGCAGGGCGGAGCAATGAGTGGGGTGGGGCAGAGTGGGGTGGGTTGGGGTCAGGCTGAGTGGGTCGGCCCCCTTGGCAGCTGTGCATCATCATCATGGTATCTACATGTCAATAACAGCATTGTAAAATCTGTGTACATATGTATATGCCAACACGCTATTCTAAAATGATCTATATCTTTGGTGAATGCAAATCCTGTTCATGAGTGCAAATATTTCCAGACATGTTTAGCAGTGGGGTTCCAAAACTGGTCCGATTTCATGCCCAAGAGAAATGAATCGACCTAGTTGCTCTTGCAACAGTCTTCAATTTCAGTGCAGAGCAATGTTAGTTGAACCTGTTTGTACTTTCACTTTACTCTTAGTTTCCAATAGCAATGTTAGAATTATTTTTAGCCAAGCCAAGCTTCATGCTGCTATTGGGCAACCAGTACCTCTATAAGATCACTTCTTTGGGATAATGGTGAAGTGATTGCATTCCACTTTCTTTGCTTACATTCCTAAAAGGGACAGTCCACAGAGCTTGTATTCCTCTAGGGTTGAAGATTATAAAAGCACTGATCCTTCCATATGAACCACTCCAGTACATCAGTTTGCCTGACTTGGGAAATATAAAAGGATCCCTATCTCCACATTGGCTCTTGTACACTCTCAGGCTTATTTTCGAAAGAGAAGGGTGCCCATCTTCTGACACAAATCGTGAGATTATTTATTTATTGCATTTGTATCCTACATTTTCCCAACTATTTGCAGGCTCAATGTGGCTTACAATATTAGATCATGGCAAGCGCCATTCAAGAGTAGATAAACAATTGGTTACATAAAGAAAAAGTGTAACATAATGCATATAATCAATTCAGTAAATCAGAAAACAGTCAGGATATCAAGTAAGTAGTGATGTGTTAGAATTCCTAATATTGATTAATATGGTAAGTCTTGTTAAAAAGAAAAGTCTTTAGTGATTTTCGAAAGTTGGTTAGGTCGTGAATACTTTTCAGATCAAGTGGCAATGCATTCCACAGCTGCGTGCCAATGTAGGAAAAGCTGGACGCATGTACTAGTTTGTATTTTAGACCTTTACAGCTTGGGAAGTGAAGTCCCAGGAATGTGCATGCTGATCTTTTAGCGTTCCTGGATGGCAAATCAATAAGGTCTGACATGTAGGCCGGAGCATTTCCATGAATGACTTTATGAACCAGAGTACAAACTTTGAACACAGTACGCTCTTTAACTGGAAGTCGATTTTGGGCGTCCTCAACTACTTCCCATTGCGGGGATGACCAAAGTTCATGGGGGCGTGTCAGCACCGTAGCGAAGGCGGGACTGGGGCGTGCTTAAGAGATAGGTGTCCTCGGCCGATAATGGAAAAAAGAAGGGCGTCCCTGACTAGCACTTGGCCGACTTTACATGGTCCATTTTTTCTTGCGACCAAGCCGTGAAAAGGTGCCCAAACTGACCAGATGACCACCAGAGGGTATCGGGGATGACCTCCCCTTATTCCCCCAGTGGTCACCAACCCTCTCCTACCCTAAAAAAAACTTTAAAAATATTTTTTGCCAGCCTCTATGCCAGCCTCAAATGTCATACCCAGCTCCCTGACAGCAGTATGCAGGTCCCTGGAGCAGTTTTAGTGGGTGCAGTGCTCTTCAGGCAGGCAGACCCAGGCCCATCCCCCCCCCCTACCTGTTACACTTGTGGTGGTAAATGTGAGCCCTCCAAAACCCACGTGAAACCCACTGTACCCACATGTAGGTGCCCCCCTTCACCCCTTAGGACTATGGTAGTGGTGTACAGTTGTGGGGAGTGGGTTTTGGGGGGGCTCAGCACCCAAGGTAAGGGAGCTATGCACCTGAGAGCAATTTGTGAAGTCCACTGCAGTGCCCCCTAGGGTGCCTGGTTGGTGTCCTGGCATGTGAGGGGGGCCAGTGCACTACGAATGCTGGCTCCTCCCATGGCCAAAGGACTTGCATTTGGTCGTTTCTGAGATGGGCGTCCTCGGTTTCCATTATCGTCGAAAATTGGGGACGACCATCTCTAAGGTCAACCTAAATGTGGAGATTTGGGTGTCCCCGACCGTATTATCGAAACGAAAGATGGACGCCCATCTTGTTTTGATAATATGGGTTTCCCTGCCCCTTCGCGGGGCCGTCCCTCATGAAAACTTGGACGTCCCGTTCGATTATGCCCCTCTCTATGTCCCTAAAGCTGCTCTCAACAGCTCCTATTCCTTTGTCCTTTGAATTAATTCTTAGGACATGCACAGGTCTACCACTAGGGGTCTCCATAGCACAAGGTCTCCGGACTAACCTGGAGAATCTACATTAGTATTCCTTTTGTTTGTATAATAGGCTATGGTTCAGTTACTGTCTGGATTTTTGTCTCAACAAAAATCCAGACAGTAACTGAACCATAGCCTATTATACAAACAAAAAGGAATGAGAGTCAACTACAATTCAATCAACTGTTAAAACTCCTCAAGTTCAGATCTGCTATTCAATGAGTCAGCCTATCAAATCATTGGTATAATGCCTTAGGGCCCAATAAAATTGCACTAGCATTGCACAGTACAGGTGATTCAATGCCAGCAAAATAAGAGCACCGAAAAATGCATATAGGGCAGGGAGCTGGGCTGTATCATTGCCAGTGTGGATAGCAAACAGCAGGCAGAGTGGAAGGGTATTTAGTCTTTTTCTGCCATCATCCACCATATTACTATGATTCATAAGTACATATTGCTTCACTGGGACAGATCAAAGGTCCATCAAGCCCAACATCTTGTTTCCAACAATGGCCAATCCAGGTCACAAATAGCTGGCAAGATCCCAAAAAAACTCAATACATTTTATGCTGCTTATCCCAGAAGTAAGGAGTGAATTTTCCCAAGTCTATTTTAATAATGGCTTAAGGACTTTTCTCTTAGGAAGCTATCAAAACCTTTTTTAAACCCTGCTAAGCTAACTGTTTTTACCACATTCTCTGGCAACGAATTCCAGAGTTTAATTACTCGTTGAGTGAAGAAACATTTTCTCTGATTTGTTTTAAATTTACTACTTTGTAGCTTCATCGAATGCCATCTAGTCCTTCCGCTCCACTCATTATTTTATAGATCTCTATCATATGTCCCCCTCAGTCATCTTTTCTCCAAGCTGAAGAGTCTTAGCCACTTCAGCCTTTCCTCATAGGGAAGTCATCCCATCCCCTTTATCATTTTCGTCACCCTTCTCTGTACCATTTTAACCACTGTTCCCTCTAAGCTGAGCGAGAGTCCTCCAAACCACATTGCTGCCAGTGGAGGGTGCAGCTTCAATATTGCATTTTCAATTGCTATGGCCAGGCATGAACCCTAGAATCCTTCAGAACTTGATTATCCCTCGCTATTGAGAATGCGATATTGAAAGAGCAACCCCCACTGGTAGCAATTCAGTTGGAGGACTCTTGCTCAGCTTAGAGGGAACAGTGATTCTAACTAACCTATATCTTATGGATGAATCATGGTAATATTGTAGATGATGGCAGAAAAAGACTAAATACCTTTCCACTCTGCCTGCTTTTTGCTATTCACATTGGCAATGATACATTCCAGCTCTCTGCCTTGCATGTGTTTTCAGTGCTCTTAATTTGTTGGCAATGTGTATTGTGCAATGCAACTGGACTTTCATTAGGGCCCTAAGGCATTATGCCGATGATTTGATAGACAGACCAGGGGCGTAGCTGCTATGGGGCCACGAGGGCCTGGGCCCTTGTAGATTTGGCCCTGGACACCCCCCCAATCCTATCAACCCCCCTCCTGCTGCCAACCCGCCACCTGCTACCTTTGCACGTGCAGGACATCAGACTCAGTCAGAAACCAAATGAAGGAAGAAGACTTCGGCTGGTGGGGGTTGGGGTCCTCCACCAGCAAAGGTAGGTGATGGCGGGCAGGGGGGGGGGTCGAGAGGGTCATTGGCGGGGGGGGGGTCAAAGTTGTTGGAGGTGTCGGCAATAGCGGGCAGGCGGGGGGGGGGGGGGGGTCGGCGGCGCTGGGGAGGGACTAAAACGTGCCCCCTCACCTTGGCTCTGGACCCCCCTACCGTTGAAGTCTGGCTACGCCCCTGAGACAGACTCTTTGAATAGCAGAGTTGAAATTACTACTACTACTATTAGCTGTTATATCCCTCCCCTGATTGTACACAGCTACCTTCTGACTTATCCTGAAAGCACAAGATTAATCTTACGAAACAGCCAAAGGCCTCGCGACAAACAAATCTAACCAGTACGCCACACGCCACATATAGAAATATTACCACAAACATCACCCATCCAAGACTCCAGAGCCATATAAGATTCCTGTACCATGGAGGATTGTGCTAGGGGCCATCACAGACTCTGTATGCATGCATCAGCACATAGACCCTGTGTTGGTTTTCCCTCCCATCGTTGCCACTGCATGAAAAAGACTAGCCTGCTGAGGTAAGGGGGGAGGGTTGTGAGTGCTGGAGATGGACAGGGAAGCCTGCAAAGCAGGGGTCCTCAAATCCGGTCCTTGAGGTCCACAAGCCAGTCCGGTTTTCAGGATTTCCACAATCTCATGCAAATTCCTTGTGGAAATCCTGAAAAATAAGTTGGGTTGTGAACCTCGAGAACTGGATTTGAGGACCCCTGATGGGAGCAGGAGGGAGAGGACTCAGGAAATGCTTGTAGGGGCTGGGAGAGGAATGAGAAAAAAACAGCTAGGATCCATGAAAGGGGAAAAGTAGGAGCAATAGATCGAGGAACTCACCTACCCACATCATTTCCACTTGGTTCCTAGAATGTACATTCCGAAGTAATTTAATATTAAGAACTGTATGAAGTTATGACACTTTAAAGGTATATTAAATCATATTGTTTCAAGTGGTATTTCCAGATTTCTCTTCAGTGAGGACATCGAAGGTGCATTACCATTTAAAATTCTAATTAGGTCATGAACCAGATGACAGGTGGACAAATTGTCCAACTTCAGGAAGGATTGCAGCCATGAAATAAATTAAGTTTAGCATCTCCATTATTTCTATGGCAGCAAGCCCATTGGTGCTTTGTATTACATTTTCATATATTAACACTGTTGCAAGAATTTTAATGGACAGAGATGGGCTATTAAAATGATCGCTGCATCTAATAAAATCCAAGCTGTTTTGTTTTAGCAAAATGAAAAGTGAAAAGATCCAGGGTTGTAGTAAGTGACATGAATAATGCAGCGATAGCTTCCCCCCTCCATCTCACTTTTTCACAGCATAGAAACATCTCGTATTATATGGGAACAACTGACAGTTTTGTGCCTGGTTGCCATAAAGATATAACAGAAAAGTACCAAAAGGTATATCTGAGTAATGCAAAAAGGGGATTTTGAAGATATCAGCATTCACAGAAACATAGAAAATGATGACAGATAAAATGACCATGTGGCCTATACAGTCCGCCTTACCGTATTATTTACTATCTCATCCTCTCCCTTAGAGATCCTATGTGCTTGTTCCATATTTTCATGAATTCAGTCTTTGTCTCCATCACCTCCACTGGGGGGCTGTTCCACGCATCCACCACCCTTTCTATATAGAAGATGTATTTCTGATCTGAAGAAGGGTTACCTTCGAAAGCTAATCACAAAATGTATTGTTAGTCCACTCCCACAAAATAGCCCCTGCACAAAATAGCCTTGAAACAAAATAGCCCATGGATAACGTAACCCCTGGACACAATAGTCTTGTAACAAAATAGCCCCTGGACAAATCAGTCCCTAACAAAATTGGCCCCCTAGACAGAACATGATCTGTTTGGGGGACATAAAATTCCCAGCTACAACCTTATGAAAGTGACAAAGTAGCCCCTGGACAAAATAGCCTTGTAACAAATCAGCCCTTAACAAATCAGCCCCTAACAAAATAGCCCCTCCCACAAATGGCCCCTAGACAGAACATGATCTGTTTGGGGGACATAAAATTCCCAGCTACAAACCTTATCAAAGTGACTAGCTGCTAAAATCACTCTTAAAGACAAATCAGGTTTCTCCAAAGAAACAATCCCTATAGGTTGTTTCAATTTTTTTACAATTTATTTGGATATTGGTGTTGAACTTTTTATCAGGATATTTCCCTTTCGTTAAAATAGCCCTTTTTAGAGACTTTGGTAAGCACAGTTGAGGTAGTTTTAAACCATAGCTAATTAAGACCATGTAGTTGCTATTTAATAATTACATGCAACGGAAATATAAACATCTTAGGTGTTGGCATCAGATCTGTAAATCAAGAACCAACCCAGTGCTGGTATATATTAGCCCCATAGGGGACCCCCCCCCCTATCTTTCAGGTCCATAGCCCACACCTTTTTGATTTTGATAATATCATCTTATCTTCTTTTCTATGTCTTTGTTTTATTTCTATTTATTACATATAGAAGATGAATGTGGATTTGAACATGAATACGTACTTTTAAGTTTTCCCTATGGAGCGATTGTTCCCTGTACCTCTTTGGTATGTATGAGTTTCTTTCCTATATATTGATTGTAGTTCCTTTTTAGTGTTTATATTTGTAATGTAAATCGCTGAGACTTGGCTTGTCCAACATTTGTGCGATCAATCAAGTTTAATAAATCTAACGCTAAAGAACCAAGCCACTGCCATTACAAAGAAAATGTTCCACACAATGTGGAAACTCAAACAGGTAAAACAATTCTTCCCGAGGGAAACTTTTCACAACATGATTCAAACAATGATATTAACACATGTCGATTACTGCAATGGAGTATATGCGGGTTGCAGGGAACAAATCCTACGGAAACTACAGACTGCTGAGAACACGGCAGCCAGGCTTATCTATGGAAAATCTAAATTTGAAAGCGCAAAACCCCTCCAGGGAAAACTACACTGGCTACCAATCAAGGAATATATCGCTTTCAAGATTTGTACCTTTCTTCACAGAATAATACATGGTCTAGCTCCGAGCTATATGTCTGAACTAATTGACTTACCAATTAGAAACACAATTGAATCAGCCAGAACGTACTTAACTCTTCAGTTCCCAAGTTTATAAAAGCCTGAAGTATAAATCAATATATGCGTCAAGTTTCTCTTACATATGCTCACAGCTCTGGAATAAAACGCCTGAACTCTACGAATAATCATCTAGAATTCTGAAAAAACCTAAAAACTCACCTGTTCAAGAAGGCATACCCCACAGTATCTGACATATGCCCTCCCGCGGGAGGTGGTGGAGATGAAAACGGTAACGGAATTCAAACATGCGTGGGATATGCATAAAGGAATCCTGTGCAGTAGGAATGGATCCTCAGAAGCTTAGCCAAAATTGGGTGGCGGAGCAGGTGGGGGAAGAGAGGTTGGTGGTGGGAGGCGAGGATAGTGGAGGGCAGACTTATACGGTCCGTGCCAGAGCCGGTGATGGGAGGCAGACTGGGGTTGGGAGGCGGGAAATACTGCTGGGCAGACTTGTACGGTCCTGTGCCCTGAAAAGGCAGGTACAAATCAAGGTAAGGTATACACATATGAGTTTATCTTGTTGGGCAGACTGGATGGACCATGCAGGTCTTTTTCTGCCGTCATCTACTATGTAACACCAATAATGAAATATGGCATTTTAATCAGGAAATGGACAGTTTTCAACCTCGACGCATGATCACACTCTAACATTTTGACTTAATCACTGCAACCTATTTACTGATACTTCTTTAACTGTACTTGTCACTGTAATAGTAACCCCTATACTGCAGTGGCGTAGCCACAGGTGGCCTGTGTGGGCCAGGGCCCACCCACTTAGGGCTCAGGCCCACCCAAGAGTAGCACAGGTTTAACGGTAGCTGGTGGGGATCCCAGCTCTGCCAGCTGAAGTCTTCCCCTGATGGTACCGAAAACACTACTCTCCACAATCCGGCACCTGCGCATGCTCAGTTTTCAGTGCATGCCTGCTGCAGACTGCCAAGGTAGAAAGAAGCGTTTTCCCGCCAGCTGAGATATTTTTTTTGGTAGTGGTGGGGTGGGGGAGAACATTTGGTGCTCACCCCACTTCTTGCCTAGGCCCACCTAAAATCTGTTGTCTGGCTATGCTCCTGCTATACTGTATTTGTTTACAGCGGAGTCTGTAACCACCTTTCAGGAACTATGTAAGCCACTTTGAGCCTACTAATAAGTGGGAAAAGGTGGGATACAAATGTAACAAATAAATATTTAGATTGCTTAGCTGTTTTGCAGTAACCTTAGGCAAACAGAGTTCTTGGAAAGAAAAGATCTCTCTGACCTGGTGTCATTTGATCCTTTACTATAAAGGTCTTTGTAAAAATTGACATATTGTTGTATAATATCCTGTTATTTCAGATCCCTTAATTTTTGTGACTCAGCCCTTCTTGCGATAAGCCTTACTAAGCTGGCTACAGCTTCCCGTTTTATTACCCTATTGATATAATTTCAATTTATAGAGATCAGTATTGGATTGTGCTTGCTGTGACAGCAAGTCATCTATTTGCTTCCTTAATGCCAAATATCTCTGTTTCTGCCTTCTGCCAAAGCTTGCAGGTCTACATCTATTTCGATCTTTGTGAGGTTAAGCAGTGCCTGGGACTGAGGTTTGCATTGGTAATAGTGTAGCTAATATTTTCCCCTTTAAAAAGGCCTTCGCTGTTTCCTGGCATATGAGGTTCAATACCTATTCTGTGGTATTGGAACTTTCTTACTGATTCCAAGCCTCTCCGAGAAACTCTTTAAACTTCCCGTCATTATAGAGTGTGGGGTTCATTTTTTCAAATCCTATTTTGAGTTGCGTCAAGCCATTTTAATTGCACACAAATTGCCCGAGTGATCAGTGAAGACCACATCACTGATCACTCTGCAATTTGTGTGCAATTAAAATGGCTTGACGCAACTCAAAATAGGAGTTGAAAAATGAACCCCAGACCACATCTGCTATTTGAGACTATAAATATTTTCTGATGTCAAAATGTATCTATATGCTACTGTGGACTAGAGAATAAAACTGAAGTCTGACTCGCCAGGGTGCAGAGCATACCACACAGTGGGTGAACAGATTTTAAAAGGATGTTGACGATTTAAAATGACTTCACTCTGCAACTCTTCCTCTCGAGGACATGACTCACCAAGTCTCCTCCAACATGTTTCAGAGGGTCAGCTGAGATGATGGCAACCTCTCTGAACAATCTTGGTGGTCCTCTCCTCAATTTCTCTTCTGCAGTGGAATAGGATCTATGTCTTTGGTCAAGAAGGTGGATTCCTTCTTCTAAGAACTGAGATGGTGAAAAGAGGTTTGGACTATGACAAAGTTGATCTGGGAAACGGCTGAAGAAAATGAGATGGTAGTCATTTGGGATTACGGAAATGAGCAATGGGTCCATTACATTCTCCTGCCAGGGCCAAAAGGAAAATTTGAACCTGACACCCAAAGGCATGGTTAGGATGAGTATTCTGCAGGGTCAGAAGGACTGGAACATGAGGGGAAAGAAAGCTCTTTGTAAGACTGAGCAGGAACCATTTGCTCAGGCTGAATTTTCTTCTTTGCATTGATATTTGTTCAACAAGCTGTTGTTGTTGTTGTTGTTGTTCTGTTGTGGTTGTTGTTCTTGTTGTGGTTGTTGTTCTTGGTAGTAGAAACCAGGTAGCCAGAATGGTAATTCTGAGGAAGTAACTCATAACAGAGGTGGCAGAAGCTTAATGATCTTTAACCGTGTCTAGCAATCTCTTTAAATTTAGTTCAGTTTCCCGTGCAATGGACAAGTGCCCACTTGGAAGGGAATTGCCATTTCCAACGCAAGCAGCAGTTTGCAACCGCAAGAATTAGTGGAATTGCAGAGACAAAAACTTCCAGCTGAGGGTTTGAAGTTATCATAATCTGTTCTGATGAGGTGTACTTACTGGCCCTTACTTAAAAGAGCAACAGATGAGTTTGCAGTTGAGTTAAAAAAAAAAAAAAAGGAGGTGATGGGCAGCGTACGAGTAGTGAACAGCTGTTTGGAAGACTTTCTTCCTAAACAATGTAACATATAGGAGTGCAAAGATCACCCTCAGACTGCCTGGCAATACCTAGATCGTGCTGAGGTGGTCAGACATGATATTCAGCTGCATTGTTTGGATAACACTGCTGAATGATCACTGCTTAGGCTCAGTAGCACTGTTAGCTGGGTAGTAGGTACTGAGGTAATGGTTAGCAATTCCCATGTCATTTCAATTCAAATAAATGCATACCTCTACTGATTGGTAGTGCACACTTTTGAGCATTTAAATATGTGCACTATTTCACAAGCTGTCCCTCCCCAAGATAAAAAAAAAAAAAGCTAAACTAAATGATCCCTACAATCCTACTGCTCTGCTTTCCAAGCAAACCACATCTTCATCTCCATTCTCCGTTTGAATTAGTGAATGTGCGAATCATCTGACCCATAGTTTCAACAAATAGGGCCTAGTTAATTTGGTTTATGCAGGGCAAGTGCACTTCAAGCATTCTGAAGCTCTTTGTTTTTGCAAAGTGACTTTTGTTACCAAGGGACTTTTTAATTTGAAAAACAGAAAGGTAATGGAGAATGAAATACTTGGTAGGCTGATGGATTTGAGTCTTACTAGCAGAGTGGGGAAGGATGTGTGCTGTGGGGGCCAGAGGCATGGCAAAAGAATACAATAGTCTTTTCCTCTGGGATCGTAAATTGATTTTGAAATTATGTGGTCTCATATCAGACCCCAGACAACAATAAGCCTCATCTCAAACCTACCTAGCTCCTTTCAGTGCAATTTTCCATATCGGGCTCTCTCTCTCTGAGCAGGAAAGGCAGAGAAATGAGGTGCCACAGAATAAAAAGCGAATTACAGCCCCCATAAGTCAGAGCAGAGGAAGGACATTTATCTTCTTCATTTCATCACTTTATTTGGTTTATTACAATTACTGAACATGGCTTCCCATTTTGAGCACAGATATTCTTTTTGTCTTCTGAGACCTATAATGCATCAGTCTCTTCTCCTTCCTCCACACAATGACATGTTAATACAATCTTTCTCTGCGATAATATCTCTACCTGAACTTAGAGCTGTCATGGTTTTCACCAGTTATGGGTCACAAGTTTCAACTGCACTCCAAGGAGGGGCCAACCTTGAATCCACCGTTTGGGGAGCAACTTGCATCCAAAGCTTGTAATGCAGCCAGCGACAGCGTGAGTATCAAATTATCCTTCAGACTCGGAGATAACCTGCTCCTAAAAGATACCTCAGGCAAAATGGGGCAACCGGCAGCTCCTCCAGCTGGAGCCACAGAGGCTGCATATCTGCACCTGTTATTCAAAGGAGACCCTGCTTGGACAAAAATACATTAAACCCGGCTTTAATGTACAGGAGAAAACCGCATATGAACATGCTAAGCCCACTTTTTACAACAGCATACTACAAGGACCCTTTATGTGGAGGACAGGCACATATGAAAATGCTACTTACATATGTAAAGCAGCCCAGACCTTCTAAGATGTCCTCCTCAATGGACTAGATTCTATATATGGCACCTAAAAAATTGGGCGCTGAAAAAACAGCGCTTAGCGCTATTATTCTTATTATTAGCATTTGTACAGCACTACCAGACGCACGCAGCGCTGAACACCTGACACAGAGAGACAGTCCCTGCTCAATAGAGCTTACAATCTAAAATAATACAGACAGACGAGACAATTAAGGGCGATGGAAGTATTGGGTGAGAAGGAACAAGGGGGGGGGGGGAGGCAAATGAGTAGTAGCTAGGAGCCAAAAGCAGCAGTGAAAAGGTGGGTTTTCAGCATAGGTTTGAAAACGGGTAGGCGCAGTTTATAGAATAACGCACATGTAGCACACTTCCTGTGACTACATTGAGTCGCGGCCATTTACCACTACAACTTGGTTTAAAAGCACACAACTAATTTAGGTGCAGGTCAGGAATATTCTATAACGCTGTGCGTAAATTTAGGAATGCCCATGCCCCCGCCTATGCCCCTACCGACGGCACACCCTCTTTTGAGATCTGCATGGTCTGATTTACATGCATTCGCACGTAAATCCTAATTAGTGCCCATTAGTACTGATAATTGCTTGTTAACATCCAATTATTGACACTAATTAGCTTAATATGCCCAATTAAGTTCTGCACAGAAATTGGCTCTGCGTGCCTGATTTGCATGCAGAACTTTAATCGCCATTTATAGAATCTGGAGTATGTGTGTAATCCTACCAAAATCTCCAGCCCAACTCAGTTCATGCAATCACGTAAGGCAAGTTAAAATCTCAAGGCTGGGGCAGGACATGGAGCTCCCATGCCAAGCATCAAGCAGTGTCAGACATCTTGAACTCCCCCCCCCCCCCCCACCTATATGCAAATACGTAAATGCCAAGTTGCATCCTTTCTGGTTCTAACGACCATTAAGCATTTCAAAATAAAAATTACTCCATGAAAATATATTAAACTTTCGCTTGCTTGCAAATGTTCATTATTTCTTTACAGAACAGTAAGTTAAGCAAAGTTGTTTAATATAGACATGTGGAGTTTTGCATAAGCAATGGTTCTTTCAACCATTAACATAATTAATTACATTTCATTAATTGAGCCAAAACCCATTTTCTGGTCTTTAACTGATATGGCCCTAAATCAGATCAAGAAATTTTAAATGAGAACCATTCACTGGTGACAATTAATGAGTCACAACTAACCAAAAGAGCGTGCTGCTGTCATTTCCTAAGAGCAAGCGTTAATAGGATGTACTGGTTTGTTTTTGGAGTATAATATCAAACTGCTTTCAGTACTATCCATTATAGCAATGGTGCTCAATGGCAACGTGCATTCGTCAGCATGCAATTGGGTTTGTTTGGTCACCCAAAATGTTTTATGTGCACGAATTGCATGCACATACACCTATCCCCAGATTCTGTATCAATCATCCAGATTCGGGCATGGATCCCAGGTCCACATATATACTAGTCATTAAGTGCTAGCAAATCAATTATTGGAGTTATCAAGCACTTAATTGGCAGTAATTAGGAGTTTCACGTGGATCTGCCCTATGCTCTATTCTATAATATGCGTGCCTAAATTTCATAGCGCACAACTCCAAAGAGGGCATGGGTGTGGGAAGGGCATGGGCAGGGCAAGGGAGTTCCCAGAAATTAGATGCAATGTTACGGAATATCTGCCTTTGCATGCCTAACTGTACAGTCACAAAAGAGAGGGTAAGACAGCATACAAAATAATACAGGAAACAGAAAAAAGCAACATTGGGCTTCCAGGATTGAGATAATCAATGGTCCTCCTTTATTGAGTGATGACCCGACAGCGCTTTGTGTACTAACAGCGTTTTTGGAGTCAAGAAATACTACCCATATCAGAGATATTGTATCCCACCTATTTGGTTACACATACATCTCTGAGAAAGTCACGAACAGGATTTTCTGACCCCTGAGGCAGGTGCTTGTGTGCTGAAACACGGGCCCGTGTCAGGTCGTCACTCAGTAAAGGAGGACATTGATTATCCCAATCCTGAAGCCCAATGTTGCTTTTTTTCTGTTTTTGAATTCCTAACTGCCATCATTTGGGTGCGAGCATTTATTTATAATTTATTTATTTATCATTACATTTGTACCCCGCGCTTTCCCACTCAGAGCAGGTCAATGTGGCTTACAAAGTAACGAGATTACAGAGTATTGATGAAGAAAAAAATAAGTCAAGTATATCAGAATAATAAAAGAAATAAGTAGGTAGAGGTGGGCAAGAGTGAAGGGATTAGGAGAGGTATGAGCAAGGGTAGGTGAGCATTGGAGGAGGGGTAGAGGAGGTGGAAGGGGGATGGAACATGGGATAAGCATATATCAGCCTTTGGTAGGTGTAAATCAGTGGCGTACCAAGGGGGGCGGGGGGGGGTCCGCCCCGGGGGCACGCCGCGGGGGGGGGGGGTGCCGCGCGCCTGTCGGCTCTTCGTTTTCATGCTCCCTTTGCCCCGGAACAGGTTACTTCCTGTTCCGGGGCAGAGGGAGCATGAAAACGAAGAGCTGGCAGGCGCGCAGCACCCCCCCCAGCGGCGTGCACCCGGGGGGGTTCTTTCGCCGGTGGGGGGGCGTCGCGCTGTTCCGGGGGGGCGCTGCACCCGGGGGAGCGGGGCGCATCGACGATCCGCCCCGGGTGTCAGCCCCCCTAGGAACACCACTGGTGTAAATGCTCACACCCAAAGTTAAGCATGAATCCCAGATTCTATATAACGTGCCTAGAGATCCACGCCAAAATCAGCGAGGATTCTACAACAATGTGTGTAATTTAACAAACTTAACAAGCTAATGAGTGCTGATAACAGCACTTAACAGTCTATAATGAGCACTAATTGGCACTGATTAGAATTTAGGCACACGAGTCGCTAAGTGTATTCTGTAATGATGTGCGCTGAACTTCTAACACACGCATGCAAATAAAGGCATGGTTATTGGCGGGGAAATTGGTGTTTCACAGGTGTTCTAAAATTTGCGTTTATGTACAGGAAGAGAGCCTTTTTCAAATGAAGGAGAGCTCTGGAATGAGGGGGCATATGACAAAGTTAAGAGGGAATAGACTTAGGAGTAACCTAAGGAACTATTATTTCACAGAAAGGGTGGTGGAGGCATGGAATGGCCTCCTGGTGGGGGTGGTGGAGTCAAGGACTGTTCCAGAGTTTAAAAAGGCATGGGATAAGCATGCGGGATCACTTAGGAACAGGAAGAATTAGGGGTTACAGAGGATGGGCAGACTGGATGGGTCATACAGCCTTTATCTGCCGTCATGTTTCTATGTTTCTAGTTATAGAATAGGGTTCAGTGCGCCTAAATCTATGTGCTGAGATTTATGCCAAATTTTCATTGGTGTAAATGGATGTGTAGAGTTAGGCACTGAAGTATCAACTAAGCATATTCTATAATTGGCGCCTAAATCTAAGCACCAATTATAGAATATGCTTACTCGGCACTGATTTCAGCACCAATTTTTTAGGTGCCTATATTGGCTTGTTAATCAATTAAGTTGTGCACACAATTTGGTCATGCAGCCAAAGTAGCACACACAACTTAAGCGCCAAATACAGAATTTGGGGTATGTTTATGTTTATTCAAGTATTCAAAGTTGTTAAATCGTGGGAGGATTGTGAAAAATTACAAGAGGACCTTACGAGACTGGGAGTCTAAATAGCAGATGACGTTTAATGTGAGCAAGTGCAAGTGATGCATGTGGGAAAGAGGGACCCGAATTATAGCTACGTCATGCAAGGTTCCACGTTAGAGTCACAGACCAAGAAAGGGATCTAGGTGTCGTCGTTGATGATACGTTGAAACCTTCTGCTCAGTGTGCTGCTGCAGCTAAGAAAGCAAATAGAATGTTAGGTATTATTAGGAAAGGAATGGAAAACAAAAATGAGGATGTTATAATGCCTTTGTATCGCTCCATGGTGCGACCGCACCTCGAATATTGTGTTCAATTCTGGTCACTGCATCTCAAAAAAGATATGGTGGAATTAGAAAAGATGCAGAGAAGGGCGACGAAAATGATAAAGAAGATGGGACGACTTCCCTATGAGGAAAGGCTAAAGCGGTTAGGGCTCTTCAGCTTGGAGACAAGGCGGTTGAGAGGAGATATGATAGATGTCTATAAAATAATGAGTGGAGTGGAACGGGTAGATGTGAAGCATCTGTTCATACTTTCCAAAAATACTAGGTCTAGGGGGCATGCAATGAAGCTACAATGTAGTAAATTTAAAACGAATCAGAGAAAATATTTCTTCACTCAACGTGTAATTATACTCTGGAATTCGTTGCCAGAGAATGTGGTAAAGGCGGTTAGCTTAGCGGAGTTTTAAAAAGGTTTGGACGGCTTCCTAAAGGAAAAGTCCATAGACCGTTATTAAATGGACTTGGGGAAAATCCACTATTTTTGGGATAAGCAGTATAAAATGTTTTGTACATTGTTGGGATCTTGCCGGGTATTTGTGACCTGGATTGGCCACTGTTGGAAACAGAATGCTGGGCTCGATGGACCTTTGGTCTTTCCCAGTATGGGAACTTATGTACTTAAGTACTTGATATCAGAATTTGGTCAAAGTGGTTTACAAATGTAGAATTCATAAAATCATTGGAAAAGAAGGCCAATAAATTGATAGGAAGGATAACACATACATCCCAAAGGGTGGCTGGGAAAGAGGAACCAGAGGTGGGGGAGGGGGAAAAGATTGCTCAGAATTTATGAACTAGCTGGTCCATAGACTAGATCAAAATAATATGTTTTTAAGTGAGATTTGAACTTGGGAAAGAAAAGTTCAGATCCAATGTAACTAGGTAACTGGAGGAGTGGCCTAGTGGTTAGGGTGGTGGACTCTGGTCCTGGGGAACTGAGTTTGATTCCCACTTCAGGCACAGGCAGCTCCTCGTGACTCTGGGCAAGTCATTTAACCCTCCATTGCCCCAGGTACAAATAAGTACCTGTATATGTAAGCTGCATTGAGCCTGCCATGAGTGGGAAAGCGCGGGGCACAAATGTAACAAAAAAAAATTCCAGAGGTGATGACTACCTAAAGAGCGTTATGGTATGGCCACATGACAAATAAGAGGGGGGTACCCAGGTGATAGGCCTTATAAGCCAAGTACAGAATGTTAAATATAAATTTGCTGTTTTAAAACTCAATTACGAACAGATAATTACTTGTGGGAAATAGGGATTTCTGTGGCCTTCTGGGTACACATATCAGCAAAAAAAAGACAATGTCATCGTTCTTCCAAATTATACTTAATATTTTGATCTGTGAAGAAATTGCTTTTCAAATATTATTTGAATTGGTGCATCCTTTTATTCTGTATCTCAGCAGAGGCATATTCATTGCATATTTTATTCTGTATAGCCTACTGCACTCAGCGATGGCAGTCCCTCGATGTGACTGATCAATACTGCATTAGAGAGCCCTGACGAATTGTACAGCTCCATGAGAGCAACCTGGAAATGCTCAAACAATGGAACTCTCCAGAAACACTAGAAAATGAGATCACAATGGCTTTAATGACTGCAATTTGGAATAAAGAAATCTGTCTCTTGAAATGTGCCTCTCTTCCAAGCGATAAAAATAGCAGCCACAGATAGAGCAGTGTGGCTAGTGCCGTTGAGAACAGAATTAGAGATAGGAGCATATTCCATACATAAATGGGGTGATTTTAGAAAGCATTTTCAACATATAAAGCAGGTTTTAAATTTGGAAAATGGCTGTTATAAAATTCCACATGGGTAAAAAAATTAGGTGTACTGCCAAACTGTGCCTTCCCTTTCATAATTTCTGCAGGATGTGGTTTCAATTGAACTGTTGTACAGGCATGCTTTATACATACATGCATGCATACAGAGCAAATGCTTACATTTATACTTTTGGAGCAGGTGTAAGCAATGACGTTTCACCGGTGGGACGGTGGGTGCTGTCCGCCTCAGTTGCAGGCTGTCACGAAGTCACAGTCTACATGCATGTGGCTGTTGGCTCTGCCAGTCCCCTGTCCCCTCTGATGTCAACTTCATGTTCTGTGGCAAGGAACTTGCAGAGCCAACAGCTGCAAATGTGTACACTGTGGTTCCGTTCCTGCTCGACGCATCCCCTTACTGCCTGGAGGAGGGGACAGGGGTGATTCACCTGAAGGAAGGGGGGTACTCCGCTCCGGATGGCAACTTAGCTAGGTACACCACTGGGTATAAGTATCACTAAAAACATTTGTGGACAGGTCATTGTACAAGCTTAATTTTATAAAGGTAAATAGGCTCCTACGTTGCCTTTATAAAACAGGAACATACGGCATTATAGCAACAGCCAATAGTGTTAAGGCACATCAACCTTGCAATTAATTGGCAACCTTTTGGATTTGTGCATGCATCTTGTAAAGCGTTATTCTATAAAGATCCGTATGCAAATCTTATAGTGCACAACTCAAAAGGGGGCATGGGTATGGGAGGGGCATGGGCAGGTCTGGAGCGTTCGCTAAAGGTGAACGCAGTAATATAGAACTGGGGGGATCCGTACCTAACTTACATGCCAGAATTTACTCCAGGTTTCAGTTGGTGTAAATTCGCACATCCAAGGTTTGGCGTGGAAATCAGCTCTAAGCGCTATTCTTTAAACGGTGTGCTGCTCGGAGCACTGTTTATAGACTAGCGCTCTGCATGGATATTTGTGGTGCCTTTTATCCAGTGGCATTCCTAGGGGCGCTGACACCCGGGGCGGATCGCTGATGCGCCCTGCCCCCCCCCCCGGGTGCAGCGCCCCCCCCCCCGGGACAACGCGATCCCCCCCGACTAAATAACCCCCCGGGTGCAGCGTGACCCCCCGGCGAAAGAACCCCCCCGGGTGCACGCCGCTGGGGGGGGGGGTGCCGCGCGCCTGTCGGCTCTTCGTTTCCATGCTCCCTCTGCCCCGGAACAGGTTACTTCCTGTTCCGGGGCAGAGGGAGCATGGAAACGAAGAGCGGACAGGCGCGCAGCACCCCCCCCCAGCGGCGTGCACCCGGGGCGGACCGCCCCCACCCCCCCTTGGTACGCCACTTCTTTTATCAGTGCCATTTACTGAATCTAGTCTCATATACACCCAGGACTGAAGGGAGAGAAAGGATCGAGTCGTCACATGGAGTTTGGAAGATGAAGCTGAGCATGGACAGTGATACTGTAGGTGATCGGAAAAAATGAACATAGGCCTTGTGGTCCTCTTCTGATGCAATAATCAGGGGTCCTTTTACAATGCGCGTTGAGAAATCACTTGCAGTAGTGTAGGCGTGGTTTTGGGCGAACGCTAATCCATTTTTTAGTGCCATTTTTGCCAAAAATGGACGTGCGGGAAAATGAAAATTGCCGCGCGTCCATTTTGAGTCTAAGATCTTACCGCCAAGCCATTGACCTGGCGGTAAAGACTCACACGGTAACTGTGCAGTAATGACCTACGTGCGCCAAATGCCACTTGGCGCTCGTCCGTTACGTGTGCCCGAAAATAAAAAATATTTTTCAGACCCACATTGGATACGCGCCAAAATGAAATGAGTGCAACAGGCACGCGGTAGTCGGGTGGTAACTCCATTTTGGCGCACGTTGGGCGTGCGTAGATGCTTACGTGGCTTAGTAAAAGGGCCCCTCAATGTCTCTATGTCTCAGAAATAAAATAGATGGAAAGGGAATGATTATCAGAATTTACATGTTCTGCAGTAACACATGTTAGGAAGACCAGCCTTTAATTATAAGACGAGACAAGTGGAAATTGAGTAATGTTTCAATTTTGATTCAACATGATATATGCACTGGGATTGATATTTATCTATGACTAGTAAAAAAAGGCCCGTTTTCAAAACCAATGAAACGGGCGCTAGCATGTGGCTTTTTTGTGTGTGTGTGTGTATGTGTCACAGAGTTATTTTGTGTGTGTGTGTGTGTGTGTGAGTGTGTGAGGGTGCGGTGTGTGTGCAGGTTGTTGATGTGTGTCTTTTTTTGTTTTGTTTTTTGCTTGGGGTTGGGGGATGTGCTGTGCTGTCCTTGGTCGCTGTTTGCTGCTGGCTGGGTCGCGGGTAATCCTTCCAGCTGGGCCGCAGCTTGTCCTGTTCGCCCACGTCCCAGATGGTGACGGGCACGTTGTTTTCCGGCTCCTCTGACTCCATGTCAAGCAATCCCAAATATAGTCTGTGCTATAGGCCCTCTGGCACTAGGCATTTAAAAATTTCTCCCCCCCCCCCCCCCCCGGTCTATTTTTGCACATACCCACAGCAGGAATATTCTTCTCTCGTTCCAGCAGTGGTTCTGTGCTCTCCGTGCTGCACAGATAATGAGCCATTCTGCTGGGGAATGCTCCTCCCTTATTGTCACGTAGTTTCCTCTGATTGGTCCGTCTTACGTTGCCTAGTGTTGCCTGGGAACGGTGTTGTGATGGTCCTTTGTGTTTCAGAATGTTGAGGGTGTTTTTTCTGATTGGTCCGTCATGCGAGGGTGGGGCAGAGAGACATGGTCAGTGTTGTGGCTTCACCACCATGAATCCATGAACCCTTCAGGGAGTGACTGAGTGACTGAGTGACTTCAGAACGTTGTCTTCAGAACGTTGAGGGTGAGTTTTATTATAGTAGATTAGTTCCCCCGCATCTTTAAAGAAGTCTGTTTGGACTAATTTAAACTACTGCATTTTTAAAATTATGCTGCTGTGGCGTAGCTATGGGGCCCTGGCCCCCCAAAATGGATGTGGGGCCCCCAGTTTGGCTGTTGGGGGGGTCCCCAACCCTCACCAGCTGAACCGTTTGTCCTACCCTGGTCTCGTCACATTGCCTACCCTGCTCTTCTCAGTTGCGCCGTGCACACTTGTTTTAGTGAAACTGTGCGTGGGCCCCCACACACGCCCCCCTTCTCAGAAAAATAAAAAACTATTGGATTGCAGATTTACTACGGGCACCTCAGCACGTCCCATGGTAAACCCTGTTAACCTGAGGTAAGCATGCGATAGTGCTTACTGCAGCGCAGTAAAAGTTGCCCATAATGGACCAGATTCTACATATGGTGCTTAAAAAATCCACGTGGAAAACATTTCCGCCTAAGCGTATTCTATAAGATTTAGGCGCGGTATATAAATACGTTTAGTTGATATCCCAGTGCCTAAAATATTGCACCTCCATTTACACCAACGAAAATGTGTTGTAAATCCCTGCACATACATTTACGCGGACTGGGCCATATTCTATAACAACACACGTAAATTTGGGAACGCTCATGAAATGCCCATTTCTCCACCCATGGCCATGCCCCTTTTGAACTGTGCATTTTAGAATGTAGGCACATTTCATTATAGAATACGCTTAGCGTGTTATGAGCATAAATTCTAATTATTGCCAATTAGTGCTCATTAAGTGCTGTTAAAACCACTGATTGGCTTGTTAAGCCAATTAAGTTATGTGTGTTGTTATGGAGTGCGCTTAATTCAGCACGGAAAGCTAGGTGCGATATATAGAATCCAGCAGAATGTGCATTTGCCTCCTTAAAAAAATTTCCCCCAAAATATTTCCCGCATGGCTAGTCCGTGCACATGCAGAAGCTAATGTATGATGCTTTAGCGCAGGCTTGTCCAACCTTTTTCTATCAAGGCCACTTTTTATATTTTGTAACATTCGGAGGGCCAAACCTGCACTGTCATATTTTGCCACATGTTTTATAAAATAGTGCTAAAATACAAAGGTGCATTGCCTCCCCCCCCCCCCCCCCCCCCTCCTGCCTTCATCCAGTCCTTTTCCTCTCACCTGGCTTCAGCTGCAGAAGAAGCAGCAGGATTCCTGCTTCCCCACTGTGACATGGCTCTCTGCGAGCTTCAGCTGTGCGACAGGGGTGTAGCTATGGGGGGCCATTGGGGCCTGGGCCCCCGCAAATTATGTCCAGGCCCCTGGTTTGGCTGGCGGGGGTCCCCAACCTCCGCCAGCCAAAGCCGTCTTCAGCGCTGTCTCCTGCGCAGCCGTGTTCCTGCCCTGCTCTTCTTGCTCCTCCTGTCCTGTGCACACTGATGCTCCTTTACGTGAAACTGAGAAGGAACGTCAGCGTGCACAGGGCAGGAACGCGGCTGCGCCGGAGACGATGCTAAAGAAGGCTTCGGCTGGCGTGGGTTGGGGACCCCCACCAGCAAAGGTATTTGTGAGGCGAGGGGGATGTGAGGAGGCGGCCGGGGGGAGGTGGCGGCGGGGTGACACTCAAAATGTGCCCCCAACCTCAGGCGCTGGCCCCCTCCCACCGTAAGGTCTGGCTACGCCCCTGCAGTGTGGTGCTGGAAGTTTGGGTTGGTCTCATGGTTTGAAGTCTCGCGAGACTTGAAACTGCAAAAGCAATCCGAACTTCCTGTACCACATGGCTCAAACTTACAGAGAGCAGAATAATGGTGGGGAAGCAGGAATCCCATTGTAAGTACTATAAGAACTGGCAAGCTTCCGAGGGCCAGAAAAAAGTACTTGGTGGGCCAGATACTGACCCGTGGGCCGTAGGTTGGAGAAGCCTGCTGTAGCGCATCTCACGATTCTTGCTGTGTTAGGTGCATGTTAGCACCCAATAAAGCTTATTAAAAAGACCCCTGTGTACTATCTGGACAGAGGAGCTGAATATAGAGACACAGCTGACATTAAAAAAACAATACTAACCCAAAACATTGTTGCTTCTTCCCTTGAGGAGCTTTCATACAGGTCATGTGGCAAAGTCTTCCATCAGCCCTTCCATCCCGGAGGTGCCTGTGGTCATGGGTTTGAATATTACATTGTAAGTGACATGCAGCCCTGTAAATGCTAATACTGTTTTATTATTCGCTGCCAATTCTGGAATCTGATCTGTGCATTCAGGGAACGAAAATGTTAATGCAGAAAAAAATATATATCTTCACTACTGGAAATAATGTTATGAAGCTTTGAAAATTATTTATCCTTTAACAGCATAATGGGTTTTAATTTCTTGTGCCTGATCTCCTTGGCAACACTTTGAAAGGTGCTTTGGCATTCATGAGTCAACCTACTCAGTGCTGCATCTGCAATTATGTATCACTGGAGTGAAACTTGTCCTTTACAATTTTGCATTCCGCATGAATTAACAATAGCTGCATTTGCCCAAATTTTGAATTTAACAAATTCCTGCAAAAAGGGTTCGTGGACTCTGGTGAATAAAAACATTCGAATCTAATATTCCCGCAAATATCCTTGCATGGCCTGGGAAACTACTTTTTTTTTTTGTATAGCTTTATCAGACTATGCGGCGTCTTAGAGATAAATAAAGAGAAAGTCCCTGCTCCATAGAACTTAGGCGTCCTTTTATGAAGCTCTGGTAAGAAACGACCTTAGAGCTCCTTTACGCGGGTTTTTCCCAGACACCAAGGCCATTTTTACCAGAACTGTAAAAAATGCCTATTTTCAATTGTTTTCATTAATGGTTGTGTGCTAACATTCAGTGTCATATCCAATGTAAGCCTTACTGTGGGACCCTTTTACTAAGCTGCGTAGGTGTCTACGTTCACCCAATACTCGCCAAATTGCAGATACCACCCGGTTACTTCATAGCCCTTGCGGTAATTTCAATTTTGGTGCATGTCCGCTACGCGCGTCTGAAAAATATTTTTTCTTTTCTGACGCGCGGCAGCTAGGCGTGGCAAGTGGAATTTGACATGCATAGACCATTACCGCATGAGACCTTATCGCTAGGTCAATGGCTTGCGGTAAGGTCTCAGACCCAAAATGGACGTGTGGCAATTTTCATTTTACCTCACGTCCATTTTCGGCAAAAAAAGGCATTTTTTGTAGGTGCGCTATAGATAATTCTGCACACACCCAAACACGCGACTACTCTACCGCAGGCCATTTTTCAACACACCTTAGTAAAAGGACCCCTGTGTCTTTCACTATTCTGTTGCAGTGACCCAATTACTTGACTCATTCTGAGGAAGAGGAAAAAACTTCAGAAGCTCAGCCACTAAGTTCAAGCACACGCTAAACTGAGCATTAATATCACCAGTCATAAAAACCTCCCCTACTCATATGAACAATCATTTTTATTTTTAACACTTCAAAATCTTTAAAAATTTTATTCTTCCCACTTATTTTTTTTTAATGCTTTCATTAGCAGCTAAGCAATTTTCTTTTAACGGCTATTTAGCTGAAATAGCTTCTGCTCGACGGGGCTTCTCTGTTTCACTTTCAAGCTTAATCAGGAGCTGCCAGTCAGTAATCACCAACTGCTTGATATGCTACCTTCTAAAAAAAAAGGCAAAAGAAGAAGAAAATTAAAAATTAAAATATGTGAGAAGAAGCA
>NW_021963822.1:0-51447 GCF_901765095.1 Microcaecilia unicolor
CCATATCATCAAGCTGATCAATCCATAGACTGGTGGGTTGTGTCCATCTACCAGCAGGTGGAGATAGAGAGCAAACTTTTGCCTCCCTATATGTGGTCATGTTGCTGCCGGAAACTCCTCAGTATGTTCTCTATCTCAGCAGGTGGTGGTCACACACAGCAGCAGCTCTGGCTAGGCCTCCAAGCCTAATCCTTAGGTTTGTTGAGGCCTGGGGTTGAGGGCTCTTTGAGCAAGTGCAAACCTGGTGGTGCTAGGTCCCTCCTTTTCTCCCCCCTCCCGCTGGCTCCGTTTAAAAAAAAAAATATTTTTAAACGTCTTTAAAGGCGTTTAATTCGACGTTTCTTTAAACGTTCATTGGCAGCTACTCACTGGGACACCAGTTCGTTACAGCTCGGAGCGGCAAGCAGGTAATTTTACCTTTTTATAGCGGGCAGGGGGTTCCCCGATTCTTCTCCTCGTGGCAATGGCGTCGGAGGGCGAGGGCGCAAAGGGTCGCTCCCCGGATCGCTGGAGCGCTTCTAGAGGGGATGCGGGGGGTTTTACAACCTGATTCGCCCTTGATGGGTGATAGTTTAGTGACCGATGAATGTCCCGGTCGTTCCTCCGGCGTGGCGGTTTTTTTCCCGCCATAAACGCCCATCCCCCGCTCCTCGCCTCCGCCATCTTGGCCGGCCACGCGGCTCGGACGGCTTCTTCGGGGCCGCCCTTGAGGTTGGGAGACATTAATGCCATGAACACCCTTAATTTGGGCCACGGCACAAAGCGGCTAAAGTTAAGCGCCGTTCTTCCCGAGCGGCTCCTTCACGGAGTTTCGCGCCGGACGCCATTTTGGATGCGCAGCATGTCTCTCCCCCCGCTATTGCGAGCGCCGGTTGAGAGTGCGTCTAGGGCTGTTGCCCAGGCTGCGGAAGTGCACAGTCTGGGGGGTTTCTCCCCCGAGTTTGTTTTGCTGCTGCATCAGGCTTTCCTCATGCAAAACGCTGCCCCTGCTCCCTCTTCTGATAAAGAGGTTGAGGTTCCCAGAGGTAAACGCCCTCGGGTTGATTTCCAGGCCTTGGGGACTTTTGTCTCCTCCGATGTAGATGAGGGCAGCGTGTCTGAGGTCTCCCAACGATCCTTTGCGGATTCCTTGGAGGAGATAGATCCCCGCTCGGATGGAGCGGATGACCCCTCTGCAGCGCGGCTTTTTAGCCCAGAGGATTTGCCCAACCCTGTTGTTACAGGCCATGGACACTTGAAGATTTCCTCTCCGGAGGACGTCTCTCCCTCAGCCCCTGTTGGCTCTGCCATTATGCTGGGGATGAAGCGCCCCGCCTAGAACCTTCCACGTGCATGATGCCATGCACACCTTAATTGCGGCTCAATGGGATGTCCGGGAAACGAGCCTTAAAGTGGCTAGGGCTATGTCCCGCCTCTATCCTTTGGCTGTGAGTGAACGTGAGGCCTATCTGTGGCCTACCGTGGATTCTTAATCACTGCGGTGACTAAGAAAACGGCGTTGCCGGGGGAAGGTGGCACGGCCCTAAAGGACGCCCAAGACAGAAGATTGGAGGCGGCCTTAAGGTCGTCCTTGGAGGCAGCTGCTTTAAGTTTGCAGGCCTCAGTTTGCGGCTCCTATGTGGCCAGGGCGTGCCGGACTATGGTGCAGCGGGCTTCCCCCTCGGATCATTCCTTGAGGGCTGATTGGCCGGCCCTGGAATCGGGCTTAGCCTATTTGGCAGGACTTGCTGTATGATGTCTGGAGAGCCTCAGCTAAAGGCATGGCTCAGACAGTCTCTGCGCGGCGGTGGCTTTGGCTGAAACATTGGTCTGCTGACCACGCCTCTAAATCCCGCCTGGCTAGATTGCCTTTTAAAGGCAAGCTGCTCTTTGGGGTCGAGCTGGACAAAATCGTGACCGATCTCGGCACGTCTAAGGGCAAGAAATACCAGAGGTCAGGGCTGGGTTAGTACTCGTCCCGATACCTCCATACCGCCCGGGCAAGTCGGGTTCCTCTGCCCCCTCTTCCTTCAAGAGGAATTTCTCCCCCAAGCAGCATTCCTTTCGCAGAGACCGCCGTCCCGGAGGTGCTCCCTCCGGTCCTCCCCCAGGGTCTCGTACCCAATGACGGGGGCCTTGGTCCACGCCCCAGTGCAGATTGGAGGACGGCTGTCCTCGTTTCTGGGCGAGTGGACCACTATAACTTCAGACGCGTGGGTGCTGGAAGTCATCAGAGACGGCTACAAGCTAGAGTTCTGCCAACCCTTAAGAGACGGGTTTGTACTCTCTCCTGGAAGTCTCCGGTCAAGCTGTGGTAGTGCAGCAGACCTTGGACAACCTGATCCGCCTGGGTGCGGTCGTTCCGGTGCCAAAAAATCAGATTGGCAAGGGACGTTACTCCATTTACTTTGTGGTTCCAAAGAAAGGAGGTTCTGTCCGGCCTATCCTCGACCTCAAAGGGGTCAATCGGGCCTGGAAAGTGAGGCACTTTCGCATGGAGACTCTCCGCTCTGTTATAGCGGCAGTGAAGGCAGGAGAGTTCTTGGCTTCCTTGGACATCAAGGAAGCGTACCTGCATATTCCCATCTGGCCTCCTCTCCAACGCTTTCTGCGTTTTACAGTCCTGAGACGACACTTCCAGTTCAGAGCCCTCCCTTTCGGGTTGGCTACTGCTCCGCGGACCTTTTCCAAAGTAATGGGGGTCATAGCGGCCTTCCTGCTAAAGGAAGGAGTACAAGTCCATCCTTATCTGGACGACTGGTTGATCCGAGCCCCCTCTTATGCAGAGTGCGGCAAAGCTATGGACCGGGTAGTTGCTCTTGTGAGCTCCCGGGGATGGATCATCAACTGGAAGAAGAGCCAGCTGCGCCCGACTCAGTCCCTGGTGTATCTGGGAGTTCGATTCGACACCCAAGTGGGCAGAGTGTTCCTGCCAGACAATCGGATTGTCAAGCTTCAGGCTCAGGTGGACTAGTTCCTAGTAGCCTCTCCTATTCGGGCTTGGGACTACGTGCAGCTGTTGGGCTCTATGACGGCCACGATGGAAGTAGTGCCCTGGGCCAGGGCTCATATGAGACCACTACAGCTATCTCTGCTGCTGCGCTGGACTCCGATGTCGGAGGATTATGCTGTGCGCCTTCCCGTGGACCCAGCAGTGCGCAAGGCGCTGAGCTGGTGGACGCAGACAGACAAGTTGTCTGCAGGATTGCCTCTGGTGACCCCGGAGTGGATTGTCGTCACGACAGACGCCTCTTTGATGGGCTGGGGAGCCCACTGCTTGGGAAGGACAGCGCAGGGGCTCTAGTCTCCTGCAGAGGCAAGTGGTCTATCAACCTCCTGGAACTCAGAGCCATTCGGTTGGTGTTATTGGAGTTCATCCCGGTACTGGTGTTGAAGCCTGTACGGGTCCTGTCGGACAATGCCACGGCTGTGGCCTATATCAACCGCCAGGGAGGTACCAAGAGCGCCCCTCTAGCCAGGAGGCTATGAGTCTTTGCCAGTGGGCGGAAGCGAACCTGGAGCAGCTTTCAGCGGCCCACATTGCCGGAGTCATGAATGTCAAGGCGGACTTTCTCAGTCGCCATACCTTGGAGCCCGGAGAGTGGCAACTATCTGCTCAGGCGTTCTTGGACATCACGAAGCGCTGGGGCCAGCCGAGCCTAGATCTGATGGCGTCATCGGCCAATGGCCAAGTGCCGCGCTTTTTCAGCAGAGGATGGGACCCTCGATCCCTGGGAGTAGATGCTCTTCCCCAACAGTGGCCGACACAAGAGCTCCTCTATGTGTTCCCGCCCTGGCCCATGTTGGGCAGGGTGCTAGACCGGGTGGCAAAGCATCCCGGCAGGGTAATCCTGGTGGGTCCGGATTGGCCCAGACGTCCCTGGTATGCGGACTTGTTCAGGCTCTCAGTCGACGATCCTCTGCGGCTGTCAGTGGAGCAGGGCCTGTTACATCAGGGTCCCGTGGTGATGGAGGATCCCTCTCCCTTTGGTCTTACGGCCTGGCTATTGAGCGGCAGCGTCTGAGGAAGAAGGGCTTCTCAGACAAGGTCATCGCCACTATGCTGAGAGCGAGGAAGCACTCTACTTCTACTGCTTACGCCAGGGTTTGGCGTATCTTTGCAGCATGGTGTGAAGCAGGCTCACTTTCTCCCTTCACTGCTCCAATTTCTTCAGTGTTGGCGTTCCTGCAAGAAGGTCTGGAGAAAGGCCTGTCGCTCAGGTCCCTTAAAGTCCAGGTAGCGGCTCTGGCTTGCTTCAGGGGCCGCCTGAAGGGTGCTTCCCTGGCTTCGCAGCCAGATGTGGTGCGCTTTCTCAAGGGAGTTAATCACCTGCGCCCTCCTCTGCACTCAGTGGTGCCTGCGTGGAATCTCAACCTGGTGCTAAGAGCATTGCAGAAGCCGCCTTTGGAACCCTTGTCGAGGGCATCTCTGAAAGACCTGACGTTGAAAGCAGTCTTTTTGGTGGCTATCACTTCAGCCAGAAGAGTTTCCGAGCTCCAGGCGCTCTCATGTCGAGAGCCTTTTCTGCAGTTCACTGAGGCAGGAGTGACTATTCGCACAGTGCCTGCCTTCCTGCCCAAGATTGGTTCTCGCTTCCATGTGAATCAGCAGCTCTGTCTCCCTTCCTTTCGTAGGGAGGACTACCCAGAGGAGTACTCCGCTCTTGAATATCTGGATGTGAGACGAGTCATCATCAGATACTTGGAAGTGACCAATGATTTCCGGAAATCGGATCATCTGTTTGTCCTGTTTGCAGGTCCTCGTAAGGGTCTGCAGGCTGCTAAGCCTACAGTGGCAAGATGGGTCAAGGAAGCCATTGCAGCGGCTTATGTGGCCGCGGGGAAGGTGCCGCCTATCCAGCTGAAGGCTCACTCCACGAGAGCTCAGGCGGCCTCGATGGCAGAGGCCGGATCCGTCTCCTTGGCAGAGATATGCAAGGCGGGCAACGTGGGCTTCGGCTCATACATTCTCCAAGCATTACCGTTTGACTGTGGCTGCACGGGCGGAGGCCCGGTTTGGAGCTTCAGTGTTGAGGTCAGGGATTTCTATGTCCCGCCCTGGGTGAGTACTGCTTCGGTACATCCCACCAGTCTATGGATTGATCAGCTTGATGATATGGAAGGTAAAATTATGTATAATCATACCTGATAATTTTCTTTCCATTAATCATAGCTGATCAATCCATAGCCCCTCCCAGATATCTGTACTGTTTATATTCTGGTTGAATTTTAGGTTCAAGTTTAGCCTTCAGTTACTTCAGGAGGACTTCGTGTTCAAGTTCTTCTTTCACTTGGATTCTTCAAGAGTTGAGACGAGTTTGTGTTACAGTGAGCTGCTGCATTCCTCTCCCCTCCGTTTTACGGGGCTGGATTGAGACATAAATTCTGCCGGCACTCCCTCCCGCTTCGTGCGGCTGTAGGGCAGCTTTGTACCCCTCCCGCTTCGGCGGTGTTAGGGTCAGTCAGCTCCTCCCGCGGTTGCGGTTGCAGGATAAGCCAGATCCCCCCGCATCGGCGGGTGTGGTGTCCCTCCCCCGCTCCGCGGGGATGAGCTGGACGGATTCCCCTCCCCCACTTGTGTGGGGATGAGCTGGGTTAATTCCCCTCCCCCGTTTCGGCGGTGGTGAGCTGGGCAGAGTGTCCCTTCGTGGGTGTAATTCTCTAAGTGCTGAGTCCTGCGGATGGAGCTTTGATATCGACATACTGAGGAGTTTCCGGCAGCACATGACCACATATAGGGAGGCAAAAGTTTGCTCTCTATCTCCACCTGCTGGTAGATGGACACAACCCACCAGTCTATGGATTGATCAGCTATGATTAATGGAAAGAAAATTATCAGGTATGATTATACATAATTTTACCTTGTTTGTTTCTGGTGACTTTAGTCACCTTTTTCCAGGGATGGTCAAAATTATTTAAAAAAAAAAATAACTTCTGTATGATCTACCTAAATTCCTGCCTTTTCCTCAAGGTTATTGTTGAGATGTCTGCGAATATTTTCAAACTGAAACTGGCCCAGTTCCCTGGCTACTTGCTTCACCTTTTCCTTAGTTGTAAATTCATGAAAGCAAGCTATTTATCATGTGATGTGTTGGCTCTTGGGGGGCCCCAGTGCCGTATGTGCCTTATCAGTCTGTAACTTTAGGCCAACCTCTCCCACTTCAGATGCATTCAGGAGAGCTTCAGATATCTACTTTATGGCTTCTGTATACAGTCCATGTTCTCCTTAGCCTCTGGTAAGTCCCACAGTCTTGCATTTTACTATCTGGAGCATATTTCAAAATCCCCAGTTTTATCACACAACTCCTCTTTATCATTTTCTACGACCAGCACCCTGTGGTTTAAGCCATCCAATGTCTTTGGGTTGCTCAATCCTTTTGTACCTATGTTCCAGGTCTGCCAACTCTGACCTCATCTCATTGATCCACTTCAGAATTTCCCCTCTGATGCCGGCTATATCACTTTAAGGTCAGCAAACCAATTTTTTAAAACTCTGCACAGGTTGGTGGAATTTCTGCGCCGTTTACCTGCGTCTGTTTGGCAGATTCACTTCTGGCCACTTGCTTTTCACTTGGACCTGCTGCTGCCATCTTAGTATTTTTGTGTGAAGTTGTTTCAGTGACTTTTTAGGAAAACGCTTTTAAGTCTACTGTTCACTGTTTCGCAGTCATTTGAAGGGTTCCTGGAGCTCTGTTCACTTTAATCTGCCTCTTGGAAGTTTTGCTGCTTGGGTTTATTATCCACTCCATTGGAGCTCCTCACTTAAGTTGCCATTAAGTCCAGTGGTGCCAGGATTCTCTTAGTCATTTTATCACGCCTGAATGCCTAAAGTACAGCACCTGGTGCTTGCTTGGGGAAAAGATGCTGCCACACTGGATGAAACATGAGGTTCTGCAGAGAGGCATGGCTGCTGCTACTGCCGGCTTATTTATTTGGCTTTTATTCACACCTTTTTCATTAGTTGCTCAAGGTGAGTTACATTCAGGTACACTGGATATTTCTCTGTCCCAGGAGGGCTCACAATGTAAGTTTGTACCTGAGGCAATGGAGGGTTAAGTGACTTGCCCAGGATCACAAGGAGCAGCAGTGGGAATTGAACCCAGTTCCTCAGAATCAGAGTCCACTGCACTAATCACTAGGTGATTCCTCCACTAGCAACATTCCATGTAGAAGCCTGCCCTTGCAGCCGCGCACACGTATGTGCAGGACGTCAGACTCACAAAAACAGAAGCCTGCGCGGCTGCAAGGGCAGGCTTCTACATGGAATGTTGCTAGTGGAATAGCAACATTAACATTCCATGTAGAATCTCCAGTAGTAGCAACAGAATCTCAAATAGTAACAACATTCCATGTAGAATCTCAAATAGTAGCAACATAATCTCAAATAATTTATTTGGATTTTGCTCACACCTTTCTCAGCAGTAGCTCAAGGTGAGTTACATTCAGGTACTTTGGATATTTCTCTGTCCCAGGAGGGCTCACAATCTAAGTTTGTACCTGAGGCAATGGAGGGTTAAGTGACTTGCCCAAGATCACAAGGAGCTGCAGTGGGATTTGAACTGGCCACCTCTGGATTTCAAGACCGGTGCTCTAACCTCTAGGCCACTCCTCCACTATTAGTCACCACACATTATTACACAAGTACTTAATTTTATGACCATGGCTTTTAAGAAGTTCTTCTGAACTTGTTCTGGATCAATCAGCCACTGTTGACTGGTGTGTAGGACAACCAGTCAGAAGTTCTCAGCATATCTCACAATAATTCAGAGTAGAGGTATGCACAGGGATGGGGACAGTGGGAAGCCTGCAAAAATCCAGAGTGGTTAACAAAACAGTCATTAATACCATGGAAATGGGAGGGGATAGGAGAGGACAGGGAACAGATTATGCCCCCATTCATACGCCTCTCCGGTACTATGTAAGCCACATTGAGCCTGCAAATAGGTGGGAAAATGTGGGATACAAATGTAACAAATAAATAAATACCATGACTTGGAAACTTGAACACCAAACACGTCGGATTAAAAAAAAAGTTTAGCATATTTAACAAAATAATGCCTATTGCTTTGTGTTAAATGTTAACATTTTATGCTTTCTTTGGATTTACAAGATCTTTTAAAAGAGATGTGACTGTGGCTGGCAGGGCTCATACCTAAGGATAGATGCCACAACCCAGTATTTTGCTTGTGTGATGCTTAGGAGAAAGACTGAATGGTAGAGAAAAAGATCTAGAGGTAAAGCAAAAAGTACAAATGAAGGAAGTATAAAGCTGAATACAGAAAAGACACAATGCCTAATAAAATCAATTATCCCAACATAAACACACCAAACCACACTCTCCCTGTTGCGGACACCCTGAAACTCCTAGGCGTAACAGTTGATCGCAATCTTAATCTAGATTGCCATGTGTAAAATATTATAAAGAAAATGTTCTATGCAATATGTGGAGGCTTAGAAGAGCAAGACCTTTCTTCCCAAGAGAGACATTTCGCGAACTGGTGCAATCATTGGTTCTGAGCCATTTGGACTATTGTAATTCCTTATACGCGGGATGCAAGGTACAAACCATCAAGAACCTCCAGACAGCCCAGAACACCGCAGCCAGATTGATATTCGGTATGGCGAAATATGAAAGTGCCAGCCCCATTAGAGAGAGGCTGCATTGGCTCCCACTGAAGGATCGTATTATATTCAAGATGTGTACCTTGGTTCATAAGGTCATTTATGGAGATGCCTCATCGTACATGTCAGACCTAATTGACTTACCAGAGAGAAATAACAAAAGTTAATCACGCACCTTCTTAAACCTTCACTATCCCAATTGCAGAGGACTTAAATACAAATCTATACATACATCTAGTTTCTCATATATCTGCACACAACTATGGAATGAATTACCAATCGCCATAAAAACACACGACTTGACAACCTTCCAAAAACTACTAAAGACTTACTTATTCATAAAGACGTACAAAAAAGATTCCCCATAACGATCTGACTCCCAAATTATTCCAATTACAACTATTATGGAGCCCTCCTATTTGTTCATCTTAATTACATCCTCATGACTGAATATTATATCTTGTCCTGATATCATTATGTTATGTTTATCTATCAATCCACTTCCAATCCTACATGATTTACTTATGCACTCTTATTTGTAACAATTGTAAAAATTATTATTCCGTTAATACGATTGCTATGATATTCTTATGCACCTATCCGTATCTATATTCTGAAATTCTTATTCTATAATGCGTATATGTCGTGGTAACATTTTGTAAGCCACATTGAGCCTGCAAATAGGTGGGAAAATGTGGGATACAAGTGCAGCAAATAAATAAAAATAAAAAGCTAACAATAGACAAAACAAAAAAAAAGACAATACTAAAAGAAAAAAGTAAATAATACCCCCTCCCCCCCCCCCCCCAAAAAAAAAATAATAAAGTGAACATTCTCTGATGCCTAAAAGTGTTTTGGCTGGTGCCTGTTTTCAGAATATGTTTCCACCCCTGATAAGGACGAAGAGAAAACCATTCTGTGTATATTTAAGATAGTTTCTGTTTCTTGCTAGTATGATACAATTCATGCGTACTGAACTCTGTGCTTTGCTCTCCAGTGGATACTTGGTAATGGGAGCCAAGATGGTATCAGTGTGGTTTTTAATAAGTATATAAAAGGTTTTATTCTGTGCCTGTAGAATAAAGCCCAATTCTTTATATTGGTGGTTTAGAAATTGAACACATGTAAGGGTGGTCTGTTACATACAAGATTCATTCTCATGGATTGGGAATGAGAGGATGTTTCTATAACTCGGGCACAGCCAAGTAGCAAATTAGTTATGGGAAGTCCCGCCTGCATGAATAAACAGTGAGCCCTCTGTTTATTGAACATTCACTGCATGTTCTGTATGTCACATGCACAGTGTTTTGTTCAATGAACTCCTAAGGTTGGCTGCTTGACTTGACATTAATTGTCAGAGTGCTTCTTGTGATATGTTCCACCTTGGAAAATGTCTGACTCGTGGAGTAACCAGAAAGGTCTTGTACCCTTTCTTTTCAGTTCTACAGCCAGGCTTAAAGTTCTAATAACAAATACACATACGGAATGATTCCTGCAAATCTGTTTTTTGGCCCAGCGGCTTCCAGGTGATATAGAATTAGGTTATGGCATTATTATGCCCTTAAATTCCTCCTTGACACTTTCTTAGTTCAGGTGATGCACTGACACCCTCCACAAAGGCTTCCTTAAGAACTATGTAGGCACTAGGCCACTAACGGGCTCACTTTCGAAAGAGAAGGACGCCCATCTTTCGACATAAATCGGAAGATGGACGTCCTTCTCACAGGGTTGTCCAAATCTGTATAATCGAAAGCCGATTTTGGACTTCCCCGACTGCTTTCCGTCGCAGGGACGGCCAAAGTTCAAGGGGGCGTAGCGAAGGCGGGACATGGGCGTGCCTAACACTTGGATGTCCTTGACCCATAATTGAAAGAAACAAGGACGTCCCTGATGAACACTTGGACGACTTTACTTGGTCGTGCTTTTCTTACGACCAAGGCACAAAAAGGTGCCCGGAATGACCAGATGACCACCGGAGAGAATCGTGGATGACCTCCCCAGTGGTCCCTAACCCCCTCCCACCCTCAAAAAATATCTTTAAAAATATTTTGTGCCAGCCTGTGTGCCAGCCTCCGATGTCATATGCAGGTCCCTGGAGCAGTTTTAGTGGGTGCAGTGCACGTCAGGCAGGTGGACCCAGGCCCATCCCCACTACCTATTACGTTTGTGGAGGAAAGAGTGAGCCCTCCAAAACCCACCACAAACCACATCTAGGTGCCCCCCCCTTTACCCATAAGGGCTATGGTAGTGGTGTACAGTTGTGGGTAGTGGTTTTCTTTTGGGGGGGGCTCAGCACACAAGGTAAGGAAGCTATGTACCTGGGAGCAATTTATGAAGTCCACTGCAGTGCCCGGTTGGTGTCCTGGCATGTGAGGGGGACCAGTGCACTACAAATGCTGGCTCCTCCTACGACCAAATGGCTTGCATTTGGTCATTTCTGAAATGGACGTCCTTGGTTTCGATTATCGCTGAAAATCAGAAACGACCAAGTCTAGGGACAACCAAATTTAAGGATTTGGACGTCCCTGACGGTGTGTTTGAAAAAGATAGACGTCCATCTTGTTTTGAAAATATGGGTTTCCCCGCCCCTAGATCAGGACGTTTTGCGAGGACGTCCATATCAAAACATGGACGTCCCTTTCGAAAATGTCCCTCTAAGCGTCACTGGTACGCAATGGCTGGGACTCCCATTTACCCTAGAGATGTGAACATTGCCTTTTAGCATTTCCAGACAGACCTAGCCTGTATGGGCAACAGAAGCCTGGTACAAGAATTGAATTTTGGTCTGCTGGATAGCCGTGTGTAGTATTACTACTGAGCTGACCTCTGGAAAGTATAAATGGTTTCTCAAACACAGGTTTGTATATGATACGAGTCTACATGGTGTAACCAGTACTTGAAGATGTGCTGTAGCCCATGCTTTGAACCGAGTGCTCTTCAATGATTCCATGTGGAAACGCCAAAGGCCTCTGATTTTCGTTTCTTATGCCCCGCGTTCCCCCCCCCCCCAAACCACTTTGCTTGCTTGCTCTGTAGATGGTATCTACAGAGCAAGCAAAGCGGTTGTGGGGGGGGGGGGGGCATAATAAACGAGAATCAGAGGGCTTTGGCGTTTCCACATCAAGTCCTTTAAACAATGTTTCCTTCTTTACGCTCTTACTAGATAGAAACCATGATTAGTGTTCTGCAGTGGAAATGTGACCTGGATCTTATTTCAGACGGAGCTGGATTGTAAAAATGATAACAGGAAAAATTGAAAGAAAGGAAAGAGTTAACAGAGCCAGGTCTGTGAAACTCTTGTGTTCCATTTACATCAGCCGCCATCTCAGACTTTTCTTCTGTCACACAGTTTGTCTATCAAAACACAAAGTGAAAACAAAACCATTTGTTAGCAAGATGGGAATTCAGTGTAGCTAACCCAGCCTAAAATCCTCTCTTTGGTCCATGGACAGAATGTAGTGGTATGCCTTCTTTGGAGGTTTTAAAAAAACTTGTTTTCTTCTTCTCTGCTCCAGGGGCTTTCTCAGGTCAGCATGGCTCTGAGGTCTCTCCCTCTCTCAGGGAGCCTGGCCTTATTAAAAGGGCCCAGCAACAGGGTCTAAGAGGCACTTGAGCTTCATTTAACCTAGTCCAGGAGGGTACAGCAGTCTGCATGACTTTAAACTAAACATTTCTTTGTGGTTCCGGGGCATGATTCCAGATGCTCTGCTTTAACCTGGTCTGTGGCTTCCAGTGGCACTCCTGATGTATGCAACCTGCTGGTTAGGATCTGTGGGAAGGAAACATAGGTGCTAAGTCTCAAATGTTGTTAAAGGTGTGTAGTCCTTCATTTTAATGCTGCATACAGTTGGCTGTAATTTGCAACAGGGGTTCCTGAGGAAGGAAAGCTTCTCTGAAACGGGGCTCTATTGAACCCTCCCATCACCACAGAGATTGCGAACTGAGTGCGGGCATATTTTTGGAACACTTTAAAAAAATTATTTATTTGTGCAGTTTCAAACAGAAGCACACAATTATCCACTTGTTACAGCAAAAGCAGTCAAGCAATAATACAAAAAAAAAAAATACAGTCTATTGCAGGAAAAAAGAAATCTAGTCTTTCTTAGCCACAATTGAAAGGGAAAGGCGGGAGTGAACCTGAAAATAGGAGAAGGATATCCCAAAAAGAGAAGAAACAATCACTGTTGCGATAAGGCTTAAAAAAAAAACTCACTACAGCCAATATATCTCTAACTGGTCTGAATCTTACATAACCTTCCTTAAGATCCAGGAAAGCTTTTCAACTGTTCTGGAGAAAAAAAAAACATATTTGGTCCACCTCAAACCGTACCAAACATTTACAGGGATAAACCATTTAAAGTTTGCTGTAAGGTTAAGCATTTCCTGTCTGAAGATGAGAAAAGCTTTCCTACGTTCTTGTGTAGCTTTTACATCCGGATAAATCCATACTTTATGCCCATAAAATAAAGTCTGTGAGTTACGAAAATAGAATTTCATCACAGTATTTAAGTCCTGTTCAAAAACAAATTAAGCCATCAATGTGGATCTCTGTGTTGACTCAGATATAGACTCTTCCAAAATATCTGAAATAATATTCATGTCCACTTGTTGTTCTTGGTTACCCTCGGATACTACCTGTCCCTGAGGATTTCTTACAGAGACGTTAATGTAAACACCTTGCTTAATGAGGAAATAAGCTCAGAGGAAAAATGCTAAACTTCCATAAGGTATTTTTTAAACCTATCCACAGGTAATATCCCAGTAACATGAGGAAAGTTCAAAAGCCTAAGGTTTAGCCTTCTGTGAAAATTCTCCATTTGCTCAATATTTCTGTGAAGAAACAGCTTATCCTTGACCACAACGTTTTGAAAATCCTGCAAAGATTTAATATTGCCCTGAATTTGCTGGAAACCGATAGAGGAGTCCTTAATATCCTTTACTGCTACAGCCAAACTGTCTACTTTGTGAGCGAGGAAATGACGTCATCTGAAAATTTTTTAACGGTAGCAGTCAAGTCTTGAATTGCTTTCCATATGGATTGTAAGGATACTGCTGCGGGCGCTAGAGAAATTTCTCTAAATCTGCCCCTCCCAACAACGTATCTGGCTCTCTTTCACATAAACCTTCCCCCTCCAGCTCTTAAAACCCCACTGGCTCTCTCGTGCCTATCTGCCACATTTCCACAAACTCTCTTGCACCCCCTCCCCCAGCTCGTGTCCCTTTACTTCCCCACCATAATCTTTCACGAACAAGCCCGCCACCCCCTCCCAAACATAGATGTCATGCAATCCATACCCTATTTCTATAACTCTAATCCTGATCATCTCATACCTGTTGCAAAATAAATAGCAGCATGCACCTTTGTGAGAAAAATGTTGCCAAACAGCCCCAGTTTGCACTGCTGACTTCAGGGAAATGAGAGAGGCCACAGCCTTCACCTGGAATTATTCTTCTCTCCCCTTTCTAAGCATTCACATCCTTTTCTTCCCTACAAACCAATCACAGAAGTAAAGCAGCAGTAGCCTTGGGTGGTTTCCACTCATACCAGTCTCCTCTTCCTCCTGCCAACCTTGGGTGGGGGGTGGGGGGGGGGGAAGGGGTAAGAAGAAAAGTTGCAAGAGACACAGCAGGGCAAAAACGGCCTCCCTGATCTAATCCAGCCCTTTCTTGTACCTCAATAATCCTCTCTCCCATCCTACTCTCTCATACCTGAACCTCCTCTCCGAGTCTAGAAAGGGTCTGGAACCGAGACTCAGATTCTCAAAACCTACCGCTGGCATTAAGACCAATTAGCACCAAAATAGCACCCATATTAATCTGTGCATAATGCTCAGAAGGCTTTAGTGCAAGAAACAATGTGTTGGCCAGAGAAGACGCAGATTGTATTTAAATGTAGTCAAACGGATGTTAATGAGGGCATTTGCTATGCCCTCCCAATGCTCAGAGAACAGCATGCAAACAAATGCTGCTCCTACCGCTGGAGGGTTTGAAGAGAAGATTTCTTTTGATTTTCAGTTTAAAATCTGCTGGTTTTGATTTGTTTTGGAAGCAGAAGAAAGCCCAATGCAGGTCTGTAATCACCGGTACCAGAGAAAGAAATGTGCGCAAGTTGAAGCAAACCTTCTGCACTTAAATATAAGCTTTCCAAGTTTAAAAAAAAAAAAATGTTAAATTGAAAATCTTAAAGGCGCAGAAGAGCAGCACTAATATGCCCAAGACCCGCACTTACCGCAAAACTCTTATTCACACGTGCTAAGCATGTACACCCTAGCTTTCGCTTTTACAGCGCGCATATAAATTTGAATAACATTTCCTCTGAGCATTGCCAAGCTAGTTTTCCGCGCTGTTCCGGCACTATGGGGTGTACGATAGTTCTGAGCATCTAGCTCATGCTCAAAACTCTGACGCTGTACAAAACAGTGCTGGAAAATACCACCGAAACAACACTGAGAAAGAACTCCCCAATGCTCAACGCTAAAGTAATGCAAATTTTATGAGCACTGTTAGCGCTGAGCATTGGGAAGGCGGGGTGAGAACAGGCCCAGCACATGAACACAAGAGTTCATGCACAAACAGCTTCTGCGGGCAGAATGAGGGACAGGGGTGGGGCCAGGCCTGATGCTTTTAGGAAAACTACTCAAATCAATCCATGTGGTCCGTCTTTACCTTGCTCCCTGCTGAAACTTTACCAGAAGTACAAGGTGGGGATATGGAGAAGGAACAGGCACCCTAGAAGAATGGAGGGAAGAAATGTACATCAGACCAAAATATTTTCTGTGCAGTGCTTTGTCCAATGACCTGTGTGATTTGTCCGGTTCCTCAAAAGTGGATCAGCTCCATGTCCAGCTTCCATGCAGCCCCCCAGCTCCTTCCCATCTGGTTTCATGCCATGCAGGCTCGGCACAACTCCCTAATGCCAGTTCTGAGCTGGCTTAGGGCTTCCAGTGGCAAGATTGTCCTTGTTCGCTGTGATGTTCATTGAGCATCAGGAGCAGTGTGTTTTTTTTCTAGCAAAAAAAGGTGCAGGTGCTCAAATGCTAGGCCACCCTTCAGGGTTAGGGTGATGACTGAGCAACCCACCCCACAATAGCTAGGTCCCCTACAAGCAGCCCCAGAATCTATGACAAGGCAGAACTGGTGTGTAGAGTCAGAGCTCTTTCATTAAAACTTGGGGTCCATGGATCAATTTTAGCAGACAATGGAAAAGGTGCTGGTACTCAGTACCCCCAAGTACCCCCTCAAAAAAAGCCCTGATCAGGAGTGAATAGGAGATGACCTTATTAACTTTCTTCTGCATACATTTGCATGCTAATTGCACTGTTTCCTCCTGTGCTCATCGTTTCCCCACCGTGAGGGCCTCTTAGCGTACTACGTTGGTAAACGCGGATGCTATTCCAGCGCTAATGGCCTCTAGCACCCACGTTTACTTCTGAGCATATCGGGGGGGGGGGGTCTTAAGTGTTCTTCTTTACTCCACTCACACCCCCTCCCCTCCTCTTCCTGAATGACAGGAGGGGAGGAGCAGATTAGGGATCAGAATGGCTCATTTGTTCCATCTGCTCCAGGCTCACCCCCCCCCCCCCCCCCCCCCTCCTCTCTAAATGCTGCTTGGGAAAGGAAAGGTTGCAGCAGGAAGCAGAGGGCTGTTTTCTGGGCCAGTGTCCAATAGAGATATACTTCTTTAAAAATTTATATTCCTTGTCATCTAGATTAGATTCTGAAGAGATCGCAAACAAAACATAATAGTGGCAAGCGCCTAATGAGCCACGCCCTTAGCTGTCATCACTAATTCAAAGCAAGCAGCACACTGGTTGAGAAGCACCACCCTATGCAGCCTCTGCCTCAGCTTTGATTATGTTTTCTACGCCCCCAGCCTTCCCAAACAGCTATTCATTGTGACCTCCTTTCAAGTACATGCAAGAGGCCACGCCAACAACCTTAGGGTACCTCAAAAGAGTAGGACTTATTCCCTTAGTCAACCTCCCTAACATTCAGAAAATATTCCAAACCGCTGAATGTTTGGTTCAGTTGTAACAAAGAAAAAAAAAAAAAAGTAGTCCATCCGTCTCCAAAGCTAAAACACATGTGCCTGGCGCTGAAATGTGCAGCCTGAAGAGCAAACATTTCCTCAGGCTAGCACTCTGAACTGGTGCTGTAAATGAGGGTCTGCTACAGAAGGGAGAAAAAAAGCCTGCAGCTGCTGTGCCCCCTGTATGCACGGTTAGTGGTAAACAAGCACATTAATGTGGAACAATTCCTCCGAGAGGAAGAAAGTTGTTAGCCAGGGTCCCTGGGGAGGCACCTGCAGCATAGCCTGGGGGACCCTCTCCCACAGCAGCCCTGGGGCATCTTGCCTCTTTTTAGAACTGTTTTTCTTTCTTTCCACATCTCCCAGAGGTGCACTGAATGGGTGTTTGTTGGCCTCACTGCTCACCCTGCCTGGGGTAAAGGGGTGGGAGCAAGCAGCCACACAAAACACACACACTTTATTATTTATTTAGTTTTTAAAGCCACACGGCCAGCCAAAAAGCTAGCTTGAAATGCTCCCTTGGAAGTTTAAAATAACTTTCTATTAACTGCCTGCCAAGTTCCTGGTTATCTTCACTGACTCAATATATAAGTAATGTTATGTTATATTTGCATACCACTTTTTTTTAATGGCACCTAATTGTGTGGAAAAAATATATATGAACCCAAATCAGGAATAGCAACAAAAACTCCCAAGACTATATCAAATTCCTGTTGAAATACTAGTCACAGATGTAAATGGGAATTCACTAAGTGTGTAAATATATATATACTAGCCGTTCAGCCCGTAAAAACGGGCGAGATTTCCAGCTACTCTCCTCGCCGCCGCCCCCTGCACTGACCTGACAGCACCTCTCACCTCCGTGTTCCACACGGAGGTGAGAGGCGCTGTCAGGTCAGTGCAGAGGGCCTGATACGGAGGGGGGCTGGAGGTTGGTGCGCTCGATGTTCGTTTCTAGGCTCCAGCGGCAGCGTCCGACAGTCCTACTCCGTTTCCCTGTTCCGCCCTCTGACATCATCACGTCTTGACGCGAGGGCGGGACAGAGAGGGAAGTCTCTACTGCGCATTTGCAGGTGAGTCGGTCACTTGCCATTTATATGTTTGATACACACACACACGGAGTAATATATTGTGTTTGAGAGAGACCTCAGAGTGTTAAGCAAGACTTCCAATGAAGGTTGTCTTTTTTTAAAAAAAATTTTAACAAACCTTCCAAGTCAAACCATAATACGAGCGGCTACCATTCATGTTAACTGTACCATCAACAGGCTCTCACAAGTGTAATTAAAAAAAAATCACCCTAATATAAATGTCATTAAAATATTTAATATAACCTACTATCGTTTAATTTTCCAATATATCTATCAAGTTCTGTCACACTGATCCACTAATGCCCAATCAGGTATAGGGAAAATGCCATTTCTTAACACTGCTCATAAAATGTAATGTTCTAAAAATACTGGCATCTGGGGTGAAATCATCTGAGGAGCTATGCAAGGAACTGGATGAGGAACAGCAGGCCCTGGGGGGGAGGGGGGGCTTAATGTCCTGCCTGGAATTCGCTATGGAATTACTCGTTGTAGCTCACTTGCATTCTCTAGTCCTTCGGTACCTGAGTCGGAGAATCGGGACGTCCCTTTAGATTAGGCTGCTCTTCCTGGTCTCTTCAGCCAATCAAAGCGGGCTTAGCTGGCTGTTGTCAGCGAAACGCGCTCTGATTGGCTGAAGAGACCAGGAAGAGGAGCCTAATCTAAAGGGACGTCCCGATTCTCCGGCAACCAGGAAAATAGAAAAATTTCGCTGTTGGAGGGGTAAGTGGTGCGGCGAAGACTCAGAAGGGGGAAAAAAAACACGAGCGCCGGCAGAACAAAAAAACTGCAAAAAAAAAAAAAAAAAAAAGACATCTCTCAGAAGCGCAGGGAGAGTACGTCCTTAAAGGACACCCCTCACCTGCGCTCTCTGCTTTTTTTTTTCTTTTTTACCTTTTTTGGGGGCCCTTTTCCTTTCTGATTCCCTCACAGGAGCCCTAACAAGAGGTCAGACATCTCGTTAGGGTTCCTATGGTAAGGGAATCGGAAAAACGGTAGTGCATCTGATTATAATGGGCTGCAACGGTACTGCAGCTCATTATAATAGCTTTTAAAACATTTGCATTCCGTTTTCGTTGCCTGCTACCGTGGCAGGGAAAATGCCCTTAGTGCATGCCCGGGGTGAACTACTTGCGTTTTAAACTGGCTGGAACCAGTTTAAAACGCAAGTTGTGGGCTCGTTAGGTTTTGTGCATCTGGGCCCTAGTGTGTTTAACATTAAGAACACTTAACAGTTAACAACAGCTTATCACCTAAAGATTTTCTTTACTTGACGTTGGTGGGTCAATGGCAGGACTCTGGTCCGAGCTCTTGAAAATACATTGAAAACAGATACGTTAACGTTACATAAGATGGGAAAAGTGTTATGGCAAAGACTTACAGGGTCAGTATTCAGCTGGGGTGACTGCTGTATATGAAGTGAAATTGGTAGATGTGAATCTGTTTGCTGTCTTAAAATCTACAAAGACTAGGGGGTGGGCAATTAAGTTACTAAGATTTGGAGAAAATATTTTTTCATTCAGCATATATTTAAGCTTTGGAATTCACTGCTTGAGGATGTTAGTGTAGCTGGGTTTAAAAAAAAGGTTTGAACAGGTTCTTAGAGGAAAAGTCCATAAACCCTTATTAAGGTGTACTTGGGGAAAGCTACTGCGTATCCCTTGAGGGCTGTACTTTTTAGAATCCTGCCAGGTACTTGTGACCTGAACATGTCACTGTTGGAAACAGGATGCTGGGCTTGATGAACTTTTGCTCTGACTCAGTATGGTAATTCTTATGTACAAGGTTAAGGGTTAGCCCTGGTGCTTAGCTTTGTATGCTCAGTGGCGCTATCTGTTTACTGAGTGCCGCTGAATATACGTTTAAACTGACTGCCACGGTGATTATCCATTTTATTTAGGCTTTCTATTTGGCAGAATTAAGTAGAGGAGTGTGGTAGCCTGTGTTAGTCCACTCTTAAGGTTACTATGACAGTCTGACAGGGTGGGAGGATGGGGGTGGGTAGGAGGTATGCATGGGGACATCAAAGCATATCATTGATATTCTAACAGGATGGGTGTGGATAGGTGAGGGGTGGGGTGATCAACAGAGACATACAGCTTTATGGTTTATAATGGGCTAGGAACCCCAGATCCTTGTTAAGTCCTTTCTGTTGGGTGTTAAAATATTCAATCATTCTGACTTTTAGGAGTTTCACATTACAGTTTTTAGCTGGAGAGCCCTAACGACAGGTACAGACCTGTCGTTACATTTCTCGGCGTTGTCCTTCGTTAAACCAATCGGAAAAGGTTAGTGCATGTCATTTGAAAAGGGTTTCTACCAGTGGCGTAGCTACGTGGGGCCTGAGGGGGCCGGGGCCCCCGCAGATTCACCCCAGGACCCCCCTCCCGGCGAACCCGCCCCCGCCGCCGCCTACCTTTACTTTTGCTGGCGGGGGATCCCACTCCCCGCCAGCCGACGTCTTCTCAGTCCTTCCTGCACTTCAATTTGTTTGCTGACGTCCTGCACGTAATTATACGTGCAGGACGTCAGACTCAGAGAACAGTTCTGTTCTCTGAGTCTGACGTCCTGCACGTACAACGTGCAGGACGTCAGCAAACAAGTTGAAGAGCGGGAAGCGACTAAGAAGAAGACGTCGGCTGGCGGGGAGTGGGATCCCCCGCCAGCAAAAGTAAAGGTAGGCTGCAGCGGCGGCGGGTTCGCGGCGGGAGGGGGGCGGCAATGTCGGCGGTGGGGGGGGCGGCGCCGGGGGGAGGGCTAAAATGTGCCCCCTCCCCCCGGGCTCGGACCCCTCTCCCACGGAAGGCTGGCTACGCCCCTGGTTTCTACACTGATTGCTCATCTGCATTCCATTTTCGTTAGCTGCTACGGTCCTCGAAAAATGGGCTTTAGTACATGAAACGGTTTGGTGATTTCTTCGCAAAATGGTCGGTAAGGTTTGTTAAAGTTTTGTGCATCTGGGCCCAAAGGTCTTACGTTCTTGTATGGTTTTAAAGTTACCTTTCAGGATTCTCACTGTGAAGTCACTGGTACAGTGTCCTGGTCCTGTAAAATGCTGACCTATTTGGCAGAATGATCTTATCTGTTTAATGGATGACTATCACTGATAAATGGTTAGCTTCTGCCCCTCCTGTTTCCCAGCTCCTTTTTTATATAGACATCTGTCAGTTTAGAAGTTAAATGGCTCAGTGTTATCCAAATAAGATTACAAAATATATGGGTAGGCAAGTTATATATTCGTGATCCACTGGTGAACACATAACTCACTCTAAATATTGGGCCCAGTGCGTACTGTTCACAAAACAAAGACAAACAAACATACATGGTGAAATGTTCACTTTTGTCAAGATCATGAGCAGTAGCGCTAAGGTCAGGTTTTAAATTCCGTATTTTCTTTGCCATTCATTCTCTGCAGGCCTTTGAAGGATGGAGTTGAAATTCTGTCTCGTCACTGGATTTTGGGGTCCTGGAGTTCCTCTTTTTCAGTAAAGCAGTTTGTCAAGAATGAAAGTGAGAGGCCCAATATTCAGTCCATGGTGGTCAGTGATGTTTAGGGTGCTGCCATGGGCAGAATTTGACCTGCATATTTAATTCCAGGCCTAATCTGGACACCCGAACTGATTATATAGTTTTTGCCTGGCAGACGTTATCTGAGTGCAGGCTGATTCAGACCAATACTGGATAAAGTTAGGACAGCCTTTTTATTTATTTATTGGGATTTATTTACCACCTTTTGAAGGAATTCACTCAATGTAGTGTACAGTAAGAATATGTCAAACACAAGCAATAGACAATTACAACAGTAAAAATATTCATGCAGCAATACAAAGCATGGCATAGTATGCTACATTACAATGTCAACACAATACACAATAAAACATTTTAATAGACAGCATAGGGTGTAAGCAAAGATAGAACATATACCGTATTTTTCGGACTATAAGACGCACTTTTTTCCCCAAAAATTTGGGAGGAAAATGGGGGGTGCGTCTTATAGTCCAAAGGTAGATTTGGCTGGCTGGCAGGTCGCCCGCCCTCCGAGTTCGGGATGATTCGGACAAGACGCACCGGAGCACTTAGGTTTTAGAGGAGGGAAAAAGGAAAAAAATTTTTTTCCTATTTCCCTCCTCTAAAACCTAAGTGCGTCTTATGGTCCGGTAAGTCTTATAGTCCGAAAAATACGGTAGATAGATAAAGATAGAGTAACAGGAGTAAGAAAATAAGGTACTAATTTAAAGAAAGGTATAAATGAGGTCAGAAAGCTGCTTGAATATTATCTAAGCTAGGGTAGGTGGGGATAAACATGTCCTGCTATAGTATGTGCAGCCAGTGTCATTCCTTGTGTGTGTGTGACTATCAAGTTAGTTACTTCTTCCATTAAAGACCTAATTGAAGAGCCTAACTGTCCTTCACTTTATCCGGGTATTTACCTGCTTAGTAGATTGAAAATCACCACTAACTGGGTAAATCCCAACCGAGACTGTTCTGGCGCTAGCAGGTATACACTGTACATCCATTCTTTGTAGGTATCCAAGCCATATAAATTGCCATTGCAGTAGTGTATTACTTACTGATGGCTGCTTAGCTGTCGCTCTTATTGCTTTGGTTTTAACCTTCTTAACTTATCCTATATAATAATTCTCACCTCCAACGTTCTATGCTTGGGACCGTGGATCCCTGGCTGCAAGTGGTCTGCGAGGCAGACACGCACGGACGTCACTGACGTCAACACAGCTGATTCCAAGGCAAGGGGAGGAGTACTCCTCCTACTGCCTCGGAATCAGCTGTCACCACCCCCCGCGCTATGGCCCCCTCGAAACCCCCCCCCCCCCGGAACGCCGAAAACTACCGCCGCCGCCGTTGTTGTGCTACCTTCCCTTCCCGTAGGTTCTTCAATCATCTTCTTAGAAAGTTTAACTCAGTGTGTCTGACGTCAGACGCGGCGGTGGCGGCAGTTTTCGCTGGCATGGGGGGGGGATCGACAGGTTCGCGGAAGGGGGGGGTTCGAGGGGGCCGTAGCACGGGGGGGGGGGGGGGGAATTGCCTGCCTAAGGCCCGTTTCCTTGCCTACAGAAACGGGCCTTTTTTACTAGTGATAATATAAAAAGCATTTTCTTTGTGAGGAGTGTGGTGTTCTGTTGCTGATGTTTGGGGAGGGGCTCTGTTTCTAAGAAGGTTTTGTGATGGCATGAACCTTGCCCTCCAGTCATCAGGTGTTAGCATGTTCTCCTTGTGGATTTGATCACTCCTGCTTTCTCTGGGATTCTCCCTTTCTTTTGGGGGCCATCTTGCTCAACACACACATACACATACACTATCATTGTGTGTCCAGGGCTTGTTGGCTACCAGCATCTGGCTGGTTATGTGACGCTGAAAACCTGGGATCACCTCATCAGCCCAATTTAACCAGGCAGGAGCCTCTCCTGCCTGGTAAATTCTTTTAAATATGAAGCCTGAAGTTTATGTTCTAGGATTTCCCTCCTTTCTCTTTCTTGGATGACAAGGCAAATTGCCAGTCAACCTAACGATAACTGCCACAAATAGGGTCGCTCAAACAGGTTTCCAGAACTTTCTTTTAAGAACAAGAAATCCCCTTTGAGTATACAGAGAAGTTCCCAAGGCCTTGCAGCCCAGCAGGTATTCTCTAGTTTCTTATTTTCTGTTGGATTCAATGGACGTGATTTTTGTCAGCGGTAATTTCATACTGCATTTCCTTCTCACAGAGCTTCACTTGGCTATTTTTCCTAGGGCTCCTTTTATTAGATTGTACTAAAAAGTGGCTGTAGTGCGCCCTTATGTAAGTCTTTCCTGTGCGTTAAGGCCATTTTTAGAGTAGCTGGAAGGAGGTCGATTTTCCAGATTAATGCCTGTATATTAGTGCATGAGCACTTACCAACATCTATTTTATAGGCGTTAAGGGCTCATGTGCTAATCCTGTGTTAATTAGTTTGAGCATGGAAATGCAGATGCGCCAACTGATTACAGCAGAAATACCCACTCTCCGCCCTCGGACATGCCCCACTCTGTGTAAAAATAAATTAATTTTTTTAGCATGCGGTTTGTGCATGCAGATTGCAAAACGACTGCAGGACACCTCAGCGTGTCTTGCAGTAAGCCCTTTAAGCTGCAGTAACCACGCGCTAGTGCTTTCCGCAGCTTAGTAAAAGGAGCCGTTAGGTGTAAGTGTGCCTAAATGCCTTTTCACCTTCCCCTCTCGCGCCATACTCAGGGTTCTTATTGTTTGTTTTCTTGATTTTGTTTTCTTCAATTCTTTCCTTTCAGGACCATTTAAAAAAATAATTCAAGTTCACAATTGTGCAGACTAGCTATTTTTACACAAATCATGGCAGAATTATTGTCAGTAATATATAATTTATCTTTAATATCAAGCATGGCACCGGAAGATTGGAGGGTGACCAATGTAACAACGATTTTTAAAAAAGGTCCCAGAGGTGCTTGGGAAAATTACAGATCGGTGAGCCTGACGTTGGTGCCAGACAAAAAGATAGAGACTATTATAAAGAAAATAATTATGGAGCATATACATGGATTAGTGAGACAAAGGGTTATATGGTCAGTATTCTCAATGGAGAAGGGTTGATAATGGGGGCTCCTCAGGGGTCTGTGCTGGGACTGCTGCTTTTTAACATATTTATAAACGATCTAGATATGGAAATAACTAGTGATGTAATTAAATTTGCTGACGACACAAAGTTCTTCCTGCAATAGAAAATGTCTTCTTAGAAGATTTGCTGGTAGCAGGATGTATAGGATCCCCCATGCAAATTTTGCTAGTTGTGGCCAGCATGTTTGCTTGTTTTTCCAAAAAATCAGCATATTGTTTGCATAACTCAAATATAAATAACAGTCCATTAACAGGCTTCAAAGTATTACTACTACTACTTAACATTTCTAGAGCGCTACTAGGGTTACGCAGCGCTGTACAAATTAACAATTAAGGACGGTCCCTGCTCGGAAGAGCTTACAATCTAAAGGACGAAATGTCAAGTTGGGGTAGATAAGTTTTCTGAGAAGAGGTGTAGTGATTAGGAGCCGAAGGCGACATTGAAGAGGTGGGCTTTGAGCATTGATTTGAAGATGGGTAGGGAGTTTGTCCCCGTCCCCATCCCTGCGGTTACTGCGGGTCCCTGTCCCGTGTCCTTCTCTACTTCTTATTTCTAGGACAAGCAGCATAAAATATACTGTTCTGAGATCTTACCAGGTACTTGTGACCTGGATTGACCACTGTTGGAAACAGGATACCGGGCTTGATTGATCTTCGGTCTTCCCAGTATGGCAATGCTTATGTTCTTAACTCAGTATTTCATTTTTTCCCCTTTAACAAAATGAAGCTTAAATCTACATTAGGCTCTTTTTTTTTTTTTTTTTTCCTCAAGGGCTCTGATAGGCCCCGTGATTATGATTTCGCTTTTTGTGCTATGGACCTTTGCCTTTCAAATTTTTCTTTTGCTTTGCCTTTTTTTTTTTTGTCAGAAAAGAAAGCCAGGAGCTTCAAGTTTATCTGGGGTTCAGGCAGAAGGTTTTCACTGCAGAACATTATAAAAATGGCCACAATAGGACATGTTTCACATTTGTAGCATCTGTGCAAGGATGTCATTGAGGGCTATCAAATTCTGGAAGGTGAGGTTGTTTCATCTTTCAGACATTAAAAAAAAGAAGTTTGTGTCCATCAGTGAAGTTCAAGGATCATGGAGCTGTATCAGTCATGGGAGGCTCAGAGATGCTGAAGAAGATATAAACTCCTTCAGTGTAGAAGCCTGAAGCAGGCCCATTAAGTGACGCTTGTTCTGAGCACAAGGCTCTAAATTCCCAAGTGCGGCGCAGAGGGTAAAGGGGTTGAAGGAGAATGTTCATCAACGCTGATTCCTTGTGATGCACAGCCATTATCGGCCCCATGCAAAACACTGAGGAAATAATGTCCTGTTCCTGAGTCCAGTTGAGTTTTCAACTTTGTAGCCTTCAAGGAGGATTTGCGTAGGTGTATAATAGAGACAGTTGCTCACAAGTCAGGAGTACTGAGCATGGAAAATCAACCAGGTCAGCCCTCTTGGGATGTTAAGCAACTCCTTAATTGCTACCTCATCTGATGTGCAGTGCATCTTGGCGTTAACATCTAGCGTGCTAAGTCCTCACCGTACACCATGCTTTTGACTGTATCAATACTCAACTCTGATGCCCTAAGAGTTGATCTTCAATGCTAAGAGGCAGGAGACTTATGGAATGGCATGACTTTGAGAGCCTTCTCTGGTTTTATTTTGAGTACTTGTGGGATCCCTCTTACAGGTAAGAGGAGGCGGTTCTGAGGAAGAATATTCTTTACTTTTCTTTGGACTACTGTCTTCCATGGGCCAGCAATAGGTCTCATCTGGAGGACCCTTCCTTTTTAGGGAAATGACCGCTTGTGCATAGTTACTGCAGCCCTGACAGACATAAACAGCTGCTTTTTTATATCTGGTAGACAGAAAGATATGGACTCCCGCAGTGACAAGTTGGACAGCCTATTCTACAGGGTCATTTCAAGAGTTCATTTCCAGACTCCCTAGGGCCTATTAAATTATTTTATAGTTGCCTTCCTGTTAAGAAAAAAAAGGAGAATTCTAACTCATCAAAAATAGTTGCTGTTCATTTGGTGATTGTGGTTATTGTTCTTAGCTGAGGAATCCCATCAGTATGATTGGTGAGTCACCTTATCTTCAGAGACAGCAAAGAGACTCACCTATAACAGACCATTGAAGACATGGGATTCACCATTTACACATAGCCTCCCTCCTGTCTGTTCTGGGGTTGAGCTCATTAGCAGGATAGCAGAAGTCTGAGCATCCTGCACATCCATGAGGATGCAGCAACTTCTATGCATACTTAGAGCAATGGTTCTCAGCTAGTTTATCAGGACGTGCTGGCATGTCTCCAAGAGCTGAGAGGAAATTTCTACTTTCCATAACAGCCATGTGTGCAGCAGGTTATAGAGCTGAGAACCAGGAAGTCAGGCACTTGAAATCTTAACAACTTATCCCTATTTACTGCTACTAGCCCCAACTGGAAATGTTGCAGGACTACGCCGGCCCATCCCTCCCTCCCCTCCTGGCAGTTGCCACCATTGTGTCTGTATTTCCCTTGCATCATTGTTAGCAGCAGTGAAATGATAAAGGGCCCCCGCCCCCCCTTTGTTCAGCTGTGAATTGTAGTGCTCACGCATGTGAACAATGTCTGTCAGGTGTGTCACAATAGAAGAAAGGTTGAGAGCCACTGGCTTAGAGGTTTCATTTGTAAGAAAACTCTGGAAATGTTTTTCCTGATGGGTGCTGTCAGTGAGATCATCTATCATTGTGACTGGTGACATCCCTGTCTTCAGGGACTATCTGTTATAGGTAAGCAACTTTGTTCTCCCAGGGAATCAGTGAGCTGTTACTTGGTGTGATGGAGTTGACTTCTGGCAACTCTGTCAGCCTTTTAGATAACCTCTGGACTCAAGCTGCACTGTTTTGTTTGTCATTCTCTTTCTTTTCTCCAATTTTTCTTCCTGTTGGAACAGGTTTTTGAGTGGAACACCAAACAGGACCTCTGACTTTCTGCTCCCGGCACTCCCCCAAGCTTTCCTTTTGGTGGTTGGTCCCTGTGTCCTGGATACTTCACTGTTGATTAGCTGCTTCCAGTTCTCCAGACTCTGTCATGCCAGAACTCTGTGCCATCTTGGTTATATATCTTTCAGCCTTTTATTTTGTTTGTTTTTTGCCCCCCCCCCCCCCCCCCCCCCCAATGTCTGCTATTGTAGAAATGTGGAGCTTGGTCACTCCTTTTGCTTGTCATAGGACTTGCATATTTTCTTATGATTTTTTTTTTTTAATTAATGATAACTTTATCTGTCACCAACTTTATCCCGGGGACTTCAGATCTGGTTCTCTCCAGCAGTTGCTCCTGTACACCCCTTCGTACTTGACACCGTGTTTTGTTTTTGGAATGTTTCTGTGTGCTAACATGCTGCCATCTTGGCCTGTATTTCCCAGTTAGATAAACATAATATAGTCCTTGCCATTTCCTTAGATCTTTCTGCTGCTTTCGACCTTGTCGATCAATCTCTCTTGATTCACTGTCTTTCAACATTAGGGGCCCTGTTTACTAAGGTTCACTAAATGTGAGAGACACCCATGTATTCCTGTGAGCGTCACTAGAGTTAGCGCATGCTAAAACACTAGTATGTCTATAGTGCGGCTTAGTAAACAGGGCCCTAGGTATTTCTGGAACTGTCTCTTGGTTTTCGTCTTTCCTTGATAGCCGTTCCTACACAGTTGTTACACGTTCTTCCACAGCCCCAAACTGTGGAGTTCCACAGGGTTCTATTCTAAGTCCTCTTGCCACTCTTATTCAGTCCACTGGTGTATCATTTCACTTTTATGCAGATGATATTCTTCTTCTTTATCCCACTAACCCTTTTAATCCTACTCTTGGCCTGCTAAATGACTGCTTGTTTGAATCTTATTTCCTGTTGGTTAACCAATCATAGGTTAGTGCTCAAAAAAGAGAAAACTGTTGGACGTTGGTTTACAGGAGGACGAAGTTACCAACTGTTCTTTTGAACAATTCTTTGGATCTATAATTCAGCCAGTTGATTCATTTTGGTATCTGGGGGTAATATTAGATTCTCACCTCACTTCTACTCCTCAAGTTTCTAATGTGTGCAAAACGGGGTTCTTCATGCTTCATCAGCTTCGCTCGATCTACTGCTATTTCAGTGTTGATATTGTCACTCTCTTATTCTTTCATTACTTATGTCTTGATTAAATTACTGTAATGTCATTTATTTAGGTTGTACGTGATTCAATATAAAAGACTCCAATCTCTGCAAAATACGTCTGTCCGACTGCTTTGTCACGCTCAGCGTCAGGATCATGTCTTCCCATTACTTCAAAAGTTTCACCAGTTACCTATTCAACAACAGATAATATTCAAACTTCTGACTCTTACTTTTAAAGCACACAGAGTGGGGTCTTGCTCTTTATTTGAATTCACTTCCTATTCCCTATTCTCCTGTCCGTTCACGTCATTCTCGAAATGATTCACCACCTTGTTTACGAGGTCTAAAACTCGCTCAACTGGAATTTACTAGAAATTGCGCTTTATTTTTTGCTGTCTCTTCTTTTTGGAATTCATTCCCCCTGCATATTTGTGCAGAGCCTTCTTTTAACGCATTCAAAGCTATTCTAAAGGCTTGGCTTTTTACTCAAGCCTTCATTATTACCTAGATTGTTCCTATAGGACTGGGCACTGTTGCTGTTGCTTTTAGGTCCTAATTAAAAGTCCTTACCCTTCTCTTACCTCTTTCCCTTTCTTTGTTTTTTTATTTTTAGGTTGCATATCTGCTGGATGTGTACCTTTCCTATCAAATTTTGTAGTTCTTTTCCTTTTTAATATTGATTTTAATAATTGTAAACTGTTGAGACCTGCTAGTTAGCATTAGTGGCATAGCGAATTTTAAATAAACTATAGGCCTGACTTAGAACTTTATGCTTGCCTGATTTTGTGTTTTGATTCCTTAGTATATGGGATGCTAGAATAGACATACCCGTTTCCTTTTGTAGTGTGGCACCTCTATTGGTAAAGCATAGAGTCAGGTCAGGGAAATTATTTTCTTTTAAAAGTTATAGTATTCTGGTGACTCTCTGTAATACCACAGACGAAATCTGAACTTTAGACAGCAAATGTTTGCAAACTGGAAGCACAAAATAGGTTTGGTCCAGGGCTATCATCTAGCACCTGCCAGGAAGTGATCTAATTGATGTTTGGACCATTGTTTAGCAGTTAATGTATTACAGATTTCTCAGACTGAACATGGCAGTGCTACCAAGACCCAGTCTCGCTGGCCCCAATTTCATATCTACTAAACTGAGCCTTCCGAATATCACCTCATCATGGGTCCTTTACTCTGTCTCTAAGATGACTGTCCCAGTTAGTGCTGATTCCTGTTCTCCACACTTGTACCAGGCTGAGCTGTCCACAGTATAGTCTTATAAGTCCTAGGCTCATTTCTGTCAAGATGAGCCTGCCCAAGTAATCACATTTTCTTGGATACTATGTCATAGTAACATAGTAGATGATGGCTAATAAAAACATGCATGGTCAATCCAGTCTGCCATCAAGCTAAACTCTCCCCATTGCCTTAGACTCATGGATCTCAAATTAGTACCATTAAATTGTGCTCTTTTACTACAGCTGCATGAGGTCTACGTTTGCTGATACCTGGTGGAGTTCGTCCCAGTACTTGTGGGTCCTTCCATGTTCCATTGCTGCCATCAGGTCGTAGCAAGGAGTGATCAAGCAGGGGTGTCTGCCCTGGGTGCCCAGTAGAGGGTGCCCACATTGCTCCTTTAGTCAGTCTGTGAATACAACAAGAACCCAAAAGAGAAAGGGATGCCAAAAAAGCAGTCTTATAGGTCCACCATTCATTGACGCCAAGCTGATTGCTTACCTGTATGACAGTTTTACAGGGGTCCACGGCCGCCCAGCCGCCTCTTCCAGGAATGAAGTGATTTTGGCTACAAACTGTGTTGTCCTGCCTCTTTATCTTCTGTACCTGTCTTCTTTACTGTTTGCTACATTGGGATGTTGTCTCCAGATGGCTTCACCCTTTGTTCATACCATGATGGCAATGAACCTCACTTTTAAGCCAAGATATGTTGGTACGATTTTCAATCTCTCAAATCTAATTTTCTTTGTGTGTCTGCGTATGTTGCTTTCTGTCTCGGTGTGGCGTTTAGCAGCTTGCTCCAGTTGGCTTTCTTCCCAGAATGCTTTGGAAAGGACTGACTTCTGACCCCTCCCCCCCCAGTACAAACTGAACTCAGCATGTGGGAGGGTGAAATTACTGCCAGACCTTCAGACTCCAGGGCTTACAAGCAGCTTGCAGAAAGCTGCCAGTTTTCTTCTCACAGTCACTAAATCTTCTGCTCCCTTCTATGGATTTCAGTTGAAGAAATTTACATTTTTCCCCTTTTAATTCTCCCTATTCTACTTGAACTTCTGCACTGCATCCCATCCACCATCACCCTTTAAAAAAATATTTTTACTAGTAAAGGAAAAAAATTCTTATTTGTGGAGGCTGAAAATGACTCTTGTCTCAGTCTCCACCCCACAGCAAAAATATCACTGTTTCAGCGCACTTCAGCAGTGGAATACAAGGCTGCCCTTCCTGTCCCCCCCATTTCTCATAAACCTAAGAACACCAGTAAGCAGAACATCTGGGTGGACCCAGATAGAGGAATTAAGCCTGGCTTGGAGAGCAGTTGCCATTTTTTTATGGGTGTTGCAGAGTTTCACACTGACAAAAACATGAATTAATTGGTAGATATGGACTATTTGAAGTCTTACACAACCCTGAAGCATTTGCCCTAGGGCAGAAAGCCATAATGCAGGTCCTTGTTATGATAAATGTTCTGATGTGTGTTTATTGATACATGAGTACCAGTAAGATAAAAGCACCACAAAGTGGCTTTTGAAGCTGTACAAACCCCGATTTTGAGCACTAGTGTTTAGCTATAGTGGTACCCAGGGAAGAAATTTGGGAGATTCCCAAAGTCCACTGGCAGTCAGTAACCTGGTTGCACCCCCCCCCCCCCCCCCCCCCGACACTTCCCCATAACGCTGGACTTGCCAGTTCTCAATTTAGTTTAGACACCACACTAGCAATGATCAGGAAAGAAAGTGCGTGAGAGATTATTAACCACAGCAAAATATGGAACCTGCCTCAAACCAACAACAAACGGACTGGAAACATCAGTTTACTGCTTTGAAAGTCAGACTCTTTTTCTGAAGTTCATAAATTCTGCTTTCCCTCTTCTACCCCTCACTGAGTGTAAATTGTTACTTTTATTTTTAATTGGTGGCACACTACCAAGCTGGCTGAGTCAGTGGACTGGATGACTACCAGAGAAGTGTGGTTTGTACCACACACCCTCCCCCACACACAAGGGGTTTTTTTTCTCATTACTTTGCGACAGTTCCAAGAATTCACAACAAACACTTCTCCCCACCCCCCCCCCTCCTCCTTTCTGTAGATGTAGTAGTCCTGAAAGGGGATAGAAGGTTTTATTCAAAGAAAAGATCCTCATCCCTTGGTCAGAAATCACCAGGTTTGCAGCAGCCAACAGAGAGGGAAGAAAAGCCATTGAGTGGGGGCAGGGCCTGTGGTTTAGGGTGATACAGGGCACTTCTGCTGGGGTTGGGAGAAATTCTAGACTGTACTGCCCATTGGGTTTTTTTTCTGTTCTTTTATATTTATAATAATGTTATGGTTAGAAGAAGACAGTGATTTGGGGAAGACAAAGTGATCTGGTTACATAATTCTCTCATACAAACTATCAGAGGAGTGGAGGAGTACTAATGGGCTGAGAACCAAGGAAAGGAGGATGGGTATTTGATATACTGTCTTTTTGTGGTTACAATCAAAGCACTTTACCTATGCTGATCATGCAGGTAGCATATGCATATGTGTTGTATTCTTTAACCTAGCACATGCAATTGGTGTCTAGGTGACCTGCTATAGATTGAAGGGGTTATCTCTCCATTGCTTCTGGTATACATTTAGATGCACTCAGGAACAGTAGAGTAGGCATTGTAACTCAACTTGAGCAAAAACTGGAAAAAAAAAAGGTACAAGCTAAATCCCAAATCCCTTCCTCTCCCAGAGATCCCTGGATAAAAAGAGAACTGTTTTCAAAATCTTTAGCAAATAAAACAAGTTGGAAAAAATGCATTCTTAAACAGTGTGAGACATTGAGGCGTTTCCCCTTTCTCCATTTGCAGACTGAAGCCTAGCTGTGTGGGAAACTTGGTAGGGAAAGATATGGTATTTGGTAGGATGGCAGGGGCCTTATGGGAAAGGGACTTGATATACTACCTTTCTGTGATTTTTGCAACTCCATTCAAAGCTGTCGCAAGGGGATGCAGTGGGAATCGAACCCGGTTCCCCAGGATCAAAATCCACTACGCTAACCACCAGGCCATATGGGTGAGTGGAGGAAAGTTATGGTATCTGTATAGGGACTGGTGGTATATATGAGCTGTGGGTCCTTATCAGTTGTATAGTATGAGTCTCTGGAGACGATATAAGATACATCTGGGGAGAGGAGTGGTGGGTATATGGGAGATATTGAAGACTTTGAGGCAGGGGCATAGGGCTCAGACCCACCCAAAATACGTACTCCTTTAGTTTGGCTGGCGAGGATCCCCCAAGCCCTGCTAGCCGAAGACTTCTTTACCGAACGAACTTATACCTTGAGTGGCTGGCATCAGTATCCCCAAGCTGCTACCAACCAGCCCCCCTGTGAATACTCTATTTTAGCACATGCATGAAGGCCGGTGACTGTGGCAGCTCAGGGACATTGCTGCCAGCTGCTCAAGGCATGAGTTAATTAGGCAAGGAGGTCTTCAGCTGGTGAGACTTGGGGATCCCCCCCCCCCCCCCCGCCAGCTCAGATATTTCTTTTAGTTTGGCGGAGCACCGTGAGGGGGGACATAGATGAATTTGGGTATCCTTTTTAGTTTTGGGGGGCTTCGGGAGGGGGTGGAGATGAAATTTTGGGCCACCCACTTTGGTCTCAGGCCCACTCGAAATAGGCCATCTGGCTACACCACTGGTTTGAGGGTTGTGTGGGGGAGTTCTATAGGTGATGTATGCTGGTATGCACATAGGGCTGACCTCAAGAGGTGAGGAGACAACCCAGCTACCTGCCCCACAATAGCCATGCTACCTGCAAATGGCCACAAAATCTATTAAAAGGCAGAATTGCAAATATTGCAGCAGTCTCTAGAACACAGCACTTGCTGTGGAAAGAGAGCAAACCAGATTGCTGTAAATCCCTACAGGGAAACTATTTGCTTGTAAAATACCTCAGTTCGATTTTTTTCTTTAAACTATTTTGTAAATCGCCTTGATTTAATTGTTAAAAAAAGCGAGTCATAAAGTGTAAATAAGCGTAAACGTATGCAGACCTTGGATAATGTTTTGCTAAATACAGAACAAATTAGAGATAGAAATGTGCAGGCAAAATCTGGTCTGAAAACTCCTAGAAGCTAGATCTGTATGCAGTGTGATAATGGAGAAAAAAAGAAACAAATGTATATGTATTTCCTCCCGTATTGTGCGAAGTGCAAAGATACCAGAGATGCTGCAAATTCAGATGCCCAGAGATAAACCAGATGTAGCATTTCTTTCTGCTTTCATTTTCTGAATGGCTCGGTGTCTGTAGCCCATGTGTCCCACGTTTTGCAGGAACTAAGCTATTATGAACCAGCTGCAAGGATGCACTTCCAGATTCTGAAATCACAAAAAACACTAGTTAGGAGACTTGAACGAGCATGGAAAAAATGAAAAACGAATGTACACTTAACGCATGGAAACAACAACAAAGAAAATACAAATACTCAATAAGACAAACCAAAAGCATACTACAAAACCAAAATAGGGCCACTATAAAGACATACATAAACTCTACCAACTTGTAAATAAATTAATAGACACACACTGGTGACCACAACCAGCACAGACGTCCCATCAGCAGACAACCTTGCCAAATACTTCAATGAAAAATTATAAAACTACGATCCACGTTACCACTCAATACCACTGATCACGAAAAATTCTTGGACTGCTTGGATCCAACTCCGGTGAATACCCAGCAGATCGCACCTGGAATAACTTTGATCTGTTACTGAAGAAACCATTAGTCAAGCAATCAATTCTAAAAACTCACTCCAAACTGGATATCTGTCCCAGCAACCTCATAAGGCTCGCCCCCAAACGCTTCATAACAGACCTTACAACACACATGAACTACATGTTGCAACACGGATTATTCCCCAAGGACAAAGGAAATATACTTCTTACCCCCATACCCAAAGATCTAAAGAAAAAATTAAACGACACAACCAACTATCGGCCAGTAGCATCAATCTCCCTAGTAGTTAAACTAATGGAAAGTATGGTAACCAAACAACTTACCAATTACCTGAACAAATTCACCATATTGCACGAATCACAGTCAGGATTTCGATCCAATCATAGCACTGAAACAGTGCTAACCACTCTCATAACCAAATTCAAACTACTAATTGCAACGGGAAACAATGTGCTCCTCCTACAATTTGACATGTCCAGTGCGTTCGACATGGTCAGCCATCAAATACTATCAAACATCCTGGATTATTTCAGGATTGGAGGAAACGTACTTAGATGGTTCGAAGGCTTCCTAACAGCAAGAACCTACCAAGTGAGTTCAAGCTCAAAAACGTCAACACCATGGAAACCTGAATGCGGAGTACCACAAGTATCACCGCTCTTGCCGACTCTTTTTAACTTAATGATGATACCATTAGCCAAATCGCAATCCAACCAAGGACTTAACCCGTACATCTATGCAGCTGATGTCACGATATATATTCCATTCAAACAAGATATAACCAAAATCACAAATGAAATCACAGACAGCCTCCAAATAATGAACTCATTACCCTAACTGCAAAGGACTAAAATATAAATCCACATACGCGACCAGTTTCTCATACATCTGTACACAGCTATGGAACACACTACCGAAGGCCATAAAAATAACGCAAGACCTAACTATCTTCCAAAGGCTACTGAAAACAGATCTGTTCAAGAAGGCATACCATAAACCTCCATCTTAAATACTAAATAACAAGACTTTACATGACATAGACACAAATAGAATCTTACCACTTGACTGATTACCTCTCTGTTCCAAGCATGCTATGCTACTTGTATGTTACCATGTATGTAGGTATACCGTTATCTGTTCCACGTATGCATTACCAATTGTAATTCTGTTACCCGGAAATGGCAACCGCCATTATGGCAAATGTAAGCCACATTGAGCCTGCAAATTGGTGGGAAAATGTGGGATACAAATGCTACAAATAATAACAATAATAATAATAATTCTCCTGCAGGCAGGTGTAGAGCTGTGATGTTTTCACAGCTTCTTCCAGGGGGTCAGTTTTATCAGGGAACAAAAAAATATGTTGTTGCATCTGGTACTGGCGAGTCCTGGATGCATGGATCAGAATGGGGAGGTATGCAGTAGGAGACTGTGCGTGAGAGTATCTTGTGGGGGAGGGTATGGTGATGTTTGGAGGTTACTGGGCATATAGTAGGATGTGGAGAGGTGGGGGTCTTTTTCAGGGTATTCACTGCCTTTTCCTTTCCCTTTCCCTTGTTATTTCCTCTATGCTCACTGCTCTTCTGGGATGCATGTGTGTGGCCAGTCTACTAGGAAAGCTGGCTCCTCCTACATCACGATGGCTTGATTTTGTGCATTTTTCACTTGGATGTTTTTGTTTTGAAAATGGTCCAAAAAGATAGATGCAGTAAGCACAACACTGTCTAGGAAATGGCCATTTTCAAACAAAAAGACCGACTTTTTCTGGTTTGAAAATTGGTCATTTTCACTACTTGATTTTTGGACATTTTCAGCAAAACATCCAAAGTTGGATTTAGACGTCATATCGAAAATGCCCCTCCACGTAACTTTGTAAGTCTAAGTGCTTTGAAAATACGCCTCTATACCATATTGGACTATCACTTAATTGTCCATTTTCTGTTTTATTTTTATTTGTTAATTTGTAATATGATTGGAGTATGTCAGTTTTTGAAATGTTACACCTCCTGTCTTTATATTGTGTACAATACAGGGGGCCCATGTGTCACCGTTTTTCTCTTTCGCTAGTGTTGCATTGTATGCAGAGTTGGCTTTTCGTGTGTTCAATGTAATTTCAGATGTTCTTAAAACTGTAATGGTATATTTTAAAGAATATGGGTTGAAAGTGTGATTTTAATACTTTATATTTGACTATACATCTGAGGCATGTCTAGTTATATTTCTGTAATCTGCTTTGACCCTAAGCATGTGCCAGTGTTAGTAGCTCAGGGAGTTGACCTCTAGTGGTTATTAGGTGGGGAGGGGTGCTTGATTGTTGGGGTGGGATTGGATGGAGGGATTTTGATCTTGGGGGGGGGGGGCTCCTGCCTGGTCTGGCTCAGGGTTCACAATGGCAGTCATTGACCTCGTGGTTATTAGGTGGGGAGGGGGTGCTTGATTGTTGGAGTGGGATTGGATGGAGGGATTTTGATCTGGGGGGGGGGATCCTGCGATGGTCGAGTGCTCTTGTTAGTTGGAGGGGAGGGGATGTTCGAATGATTGTGAAAGATGACAAGAGGACCTTACGAGATAGGGAGACTGAGCATCCAAATGACGTTTAATGTGAGCAAGTGCAAAGTGATGCATGTGGGAAAGAGAACCCGAAGTAGAGCTACGTGATGCAAGGTTGCAAGGTTCCACATTAGGAGTCACCGACCAGGAAAGGGATCTAGGTGTCATCATTGAAACCCTCTGTTCAGTGTGCGGTGGCGGCTAAGAAAGCAAATAGAATGTTAGGTATTATTAGAAAAGGAATGGAAAACAAAAATGAGGACGTTATAATGCCTCTGTTTCGCTCCATGGTGCAACTGCACCTCGAATATTGTGTGCAATTCTGGTCACTGCATCTCAAAAAAGATATAGTGGAATTAGAACAGGTACTGAGAAGGGCTAGGGCTCTTCAGCTTGGAGAAAAGATGGCTGAGGGGGGAGATATCACAGAGGTCTAAAAAATTAAAATGATGGCGGGTGGAGTGTTTAATTTTCTTTGAAAATGGGATGATGACATTGAGCATTTGATTTTGAGCTACTTTTATATGTTTGTATAGTGATGCATTTCATTCATTGTTTCCTTTTTGGATGTTTGATTGTATTGATATTTGTGATCCTGAATAATGTCGGTTTAACCTTAAAAACTGTACTATCTGAGATAAAGAATATTTAAGGCTTCTACATACCAAATTAGTTGAGTAAATACAGCCCTTTCCAAGAGTTCAGACAGAAAAAATTACCATATTTTCACACATATAACACACGTGTTATACGTGTTTTTACAAACTGCGCACCCCTGCGTGCTATATGGGTGGGTGCGCTATACCAGTGCTTTTTTACTAAGACGTGCTAATTGCCAAACACATTTGTTTTTAAGGCTTTTTCTTTTATAGAAAAATAAACTGATATAGGTGCATTATAGCAGTTTATTTTTACATACACTCAGAATTTGCACACATTACATGCGTGTGCACGTTGTACTCATGGGCATAAAAATATGGTAGATAATGCCTTATAGTTTGAGAGGGTGGAGGGAGTGTGTTTATAATTTATTTATTTATTGATTTTAAATTACAAGTACATCAACTTGTGCAGGAAAACAGAAAGCAACAATCTCATGTAACATTATAATGCATATATCTACCTAAAATGATAGAAAAACATTCTTCCTTAGACCTCTGTTACTGAGAGACGTTAAGAAACATGAGGAGATATTTAAATCAAAAAAATTTTTGTATAATTCGGCTTGCCTTTAAACCCACACATACTATTAGTTGATAAGTGATGTTATTACAAAACGGGTGCCTGGATTTTTTTCATTTCTAGGAAAGATCGTAGCTGTAAAGGATCGGAGAAAACATATTTATTCCCCTGAAAGTTAATTCTACACTTACAGGGGTAAAGCTAGCAAAAACGATGCACCCAAAGCTCTAATATCATTTCTTAAGTCCAAAAATTGTTTCCTTCTATCCTGAGTTGCCTTCGCAACATCTGGGTAGATCCATATTTTCTGTCCATAAAACATTTTAGTGGAGAGGGAGTGTGTTTTAAAGATGTTTATTAACCACACCAACAAATGGACAGTACAATGCACACCAACAAAGCTTGCAGAAAAAAAACAGCAGCATAATTCTCCTAGTAGGGATATTACTATGTTTTAACTCTCCTATCCCTCTCTTCCCTTATGAGAGTGGAGGGAGTATGAGAAGGTGTTTTTATAAGGGGCACACAAGGGCCTGCTTCCAGGTGGATATAACCTTGCTGGATTGGAGGCAAAGATTTAAAATTGAAAGAATTAGAGGAAATAGACCTGAAGAAGGAAACGTAACTAGGAGGAAGGAAAAGGGTGAAGACTGTTGGTTTTGAGGAGGACAAAAGTTTTTGTTCACCCAGTGTGTGGCAGCGGCGGCCGAAAAAGCAAGCAGGATCCTAGGAATTATTAGGAAAGGGGTGGTTAATAAGACCAGAAATACTATAATGTCTCCATGGTGTAACCTCACCTTGAGTATTGAGTTCAGTTCTGGTCACCGTATCTCAAAAAAGATATAGCGGAATTAGAAAAGGTTCAAAGAAGAGCGACCAAAATGACAAAGGGGATGGGACTCCTCTCATTTGAGGAAAGGCTAAAAGGTTAGGGCTCTTCAGCGTGGAAAAGAGACGGGATGAGGGGAGATATTGAGGTCTACAAAATCCTGAGTGGTGTAGAACGAGTAGCAGTGAATCGATTTTTCACTTGTTTCAAAAGTGCAAAGACTAGGGGACACTCAAGGAAGTTAAGTGAAAATACTTTTAAAACAAATAGGAGGAAATATTTTTTTCACTCAACTAATAGTTAAGCTCTGGAACTCTTTGCCGGAGGATATAGTAACAGCGGTTTTGTATCTGGGTTTAAAAAAAAGGTTTGGACAAGTTCCTGGATGAAAAGTCCGTAGTCTGCTATTGAGGCGGACATGGGGAAACTACTGCTTGCCCTGGGATTGGTAACATGGGAATGTTGCCACTATTTGGGTTTCTACCAGGTACTTGTAACCTGGCTTGGCTACTGTTGGATACTGGACTAGATGGACCATTGGTCTGACCCAGTATGGCTATTCTTATGTTCATCAACAGATGCGCACCGGTGAAAGTATTTTCTGGAGTCAGATGAGATTAGGGAAATTAACAGCATTGAGCGCTGTGAAGATACGAGGGAAGAGAATGAGGGTGGAAGAAGATGTAGAGGTGAGCAAACATCTTAGATCCATCATTTTGGAGCTAAAAATTGGGGAAAAGGAAGGAGCATCTTGGTTATCAAGGATAGGAGGTAGAGGACCAGAAAGAGAGGAGACAATAGAGAAGTATCCGGAGTGTATCTGGGTTTAAAAAAGGTTTGTTCAAGTTCATGGAGGAAAATTCCATAAACTACTATTGAGGTAGACATGGGAAAAGACACTGCTTGTCCCTGGGATCAGTTGCATGAATCTTACTGCTATTTGGGGTTCTGTCAGGTACTTGTGACCTGAATTGGCCTTCTGGAAGCAGGATACTGGGCTACATGGACCACTGGTCTGACCCAGTATGGCTGTTCTTGTGGTGTTATGTTCTTAAGAGCTTCTTATGACAGTTATTGGCTGATAAGATCTGCCTGGAGTAGTAGGCTCTTTGTACTTCTGTGATTTTTTTTTAAATGATAGAATTTATAAATTGCCTTTCAGAAGGCAAGGTAAGCGGGTGTCATAGATTGTCACCAGCGCCTTTCAGCTTGTGAGCATGATGCTTCAAGAGTCTGAGGTCTTGGTGAAAGCAGGGTTGACTCCGGGTAGAAGAGTGTGATATGGGCTCCAAAGGAGCAATGGAGTTTAGGGCAGAGCACAGTGTGGAGTCTCAACTGGTAATCTGAGCAGAGATTGTGTAAACGACACAGACGCCATTGATGGCTCTATTCGTGGTGTCTCAAGCGCTGAGAAATAAATAAATATCAGGGTTCCTAGGAAAAGAGGAAATCAAGAAGGGAAGGGTAGAGGGGTCAATACATTCCAGCCAGTGAGAAAGAATAGAATAGGAAGCAGCAGCAAGTTAAGGGCCACTTTTACCAAGCTGCGGCAAAAGGGGCCTGCGCTGGCGTTGGCATCGGATAAAAGGGAACATTCTCTTTTCTTCAGGAAATGGCCATTTGGCAAGTAAAGCACTTGCCGCACGGCCATTTTGGGGAAGGAACCCTTACCGCCACCCATTGAGGTGGCGGTAAGAACTCCCGCACTAACCCGTGGGTAACCAGACAGCATGCGGCACTGCCTGATTACCGCCGGGTACGCTCTGGGGCTACAAAAATAAATATATTTTGTAGCACCAGATGTGATGGCGTGCTAGGGGTGGGAAGTACCGCCGAACTGATGTGGTAGCCCGGCGGTACTTCCTGTTTAGTGAGTGGTAAGCCCGCGTTGGGCTTATCGATGCTTAATAAAAGGGGCCCTAAGTGACTTGCCCAAGATTACAAGGAGTAGCAGCAGGATTTGAACAAGGCTTCCTTGGTTGTCATCCCAGTATTCTAACCACTAGACAATACCTGCGTACATCCGCCAAACAAGCCTACTGTATATGCACGTGGTGATGGACAAGACAGGCGGACAGCCCTTCCCCAGTAGGCACTGTAGCTACAATGAAAAGTGCCTAAAAATGACACTAATACAATACATCTGACATTCAGTTTAAGGACTGACTGATGCACATACTGTTTGCACTGTGCAGCTTGGGCTGTGAGCACGTGAAAGAAATCACATGGGACAATTTTCTCTATTATCCCATCTACTATGAATCTTCTGTTCCAGACAGGTGGATGGTTTGGAGCTGAATTCTTTATGCAGATTTCATTTGAATCCTTTGCAAAAGAAATCTTATTGCTGGAGATTTCATTTCTTGTAATGGGGGCTGAATCTTTAATTTTCAGAAATCAGTTCTGTATGCAGATCCAGCTCGATATGCTGGGAGAGAAGCCTTTTATTCCTAGAAACACTGTAGCACTCCAGGAAGACTGGACAGTGTAGGTGACCCTGAAGGTCGTGATAAGTTTAGAGGTGTTGGTATGTGCATGAAGGACTGGATGAGAATCTGAAATGACAGTGAAGGTCAAACACCATGGACGGAGAAGAGGAGGTGAGGTCAGCATGTCTTCCTGTTTATCTTGCCTTGTAAAGCCTTTCTTAAAGGGGTCCAGATAGTCTGCTGTTTTTTTTTTTTTTTTTTTGGTGAGGTTCTTTTAACTCTGAGTTTGCCATTGGCACCTTTTATAAACCTTAACCTAGCAGAAGGGAGTACAGTTTGCATGGTAGTGAATAACCAGTTTTACACTGATTTCTCCTGGGTTATGGTTTGTGAACCCCCCCCCCCCCAAACAAATCTGTACTGTGGAGTTATCCAGTTCAGCTATGGTATAATGACCATTATTGGGCTATACGTTAGTCCTCATCACACACATTCCATATATATGTTTAAATCTTTTTAATGTGAAAATAACAGGACAACCAAAATCAACAATTACGTCTGATTTGAAGAGAATAACCAGAAACATTCCATATTTTATATATTATATAATATATTGTGTGTAGGTAGAATAGTTTTTCAGGCACAAGTAGGCACTTATAAAATGGCTTAGAGAAATAAGCACATACAAGTTGGCATGTGGATCTATCTTCAAAGGGACTTATATATTTAGCATCACCTGCTAATCACATAAATAAGCTGGTACTATCCAGATAGTGCTGTGATAGCATGAGGACATTTTGCCTAGCTATGCATATAGGGGGGCTATTCTGTAAGGAAGGTGCTAATACATATACATCAGATACATATGTAAATATCTAGATTAGAGCCGGAACCTGGCTGGCAATCCGTGCAGACAGCATGGGGTGAGTGCTACTCTGCTTCGAGCCATTATCAAGCAAGAAAGTCATTTATTTTTCTGATTCAGCAATCTTTTGTACTCTTTCTCTAACCACCTCGATGGCTTCAAACAAGAATCATAAGCAAGATATGCTTAGTTCTCCTTCCCCAAGTGAGAAAAGGCCTACTAAGCCAAAGCCCAGCACGCCGGAAAGGATGGCGTCAAAAAAAATCAGAATCGCAAACTCAACCTCCTAAATTTATGTAGGAACATAGATTATGCGCATAAATTTAGTAGTGTAACTTTTAGGAGCATAGCCTTAGAATAAGACCCATTGTGACTGAGCAAGTCAAAGTTGCCAAGGCATATGAAGCGAATTTGAGTCTCTAAACTCTTAATTTACTGAAGCAAGATCTTGTTTAGACTCGCTGGAACTGCAATCCCACACTTATGCTGATAAACTCACATATATTGAAAAACACGTTCGAGACACTTGCTTTCTCCAAAGGAAGCTCAAAGATCTCTCTAATCGCCACCGCAGGTATAAGAATTTTGGGCTTGCCTGAATCATCAGAAGGTCCAGATACCATTGCCTTCTTAACGGATTTCCTTCCCAAACTGCTCAATTTAGAGGGCACACAAAATCCCTTCTATTCAAGGTGCGAAGTATCCGAGGCCAATAGTGGCAAAGATCCTTCAGTATCAGCATGCATTATCTATTTGACCACTGCAAAGTGGCTACCACACCTTCTTTATCGGGGTAAGTGGGTGCTTATTGTTTCTGATCTGGCAAAATCTACTGCCCTGAGACGCAAGGAATTCCTCCAGCTCCGACAACCCCTGAAAGATATAGGTGTAAATTCAGGCTTTTATACCCAGCCAGAATGAAGATAACTTGTAACAACCGCACTCGTACGTATACAGAGCCACCTGAACTTTTCAACTCTTTCTGGAGTCTCTTCAATACAACGACTCCAGTTTTTAATATTCGCTGCCTTTTTTGTGAACCTTCATCTTCACTTTAAATGAGCCACCATATTAAGTTCCTGGCCCTACAAACAATGATCTCGCGTCTTGCATTTCTGCACCTTGTTGAACGTGTTATTATTCATTTTGCACCATGAGGAACTCTCTTCTATTAAATGTTCATATTCCTGGCTCCTGTCGGCGTGAACACCCCCAGTTGTGCTAGCTCCAACTCTAGACCAGTCTTACCCATGATTTATTTGCCTTTGTTGTTGCTGTTGTTATTAGCAATCCTGCTAGTTGTATTAGATTGCCTTTATATCTGTACTGAGGAAATCGCTGCACATATGCTTTCATTTATATCTCTGATCTTTATTAACGTTTATTTTTCTTCTAGTATATGGGCATCAGATACCAGTACTAATCAACGTTGCCTTTTCTCATGTCTAGTTTACATATTGTAACTTTTAAGGTTAATGGGTTGAACCACCCGATTAAGAGAGAGAAAAACCTGTATTTTAAAACTTTACATCCTAATATAATTTTCCTACAGGAGACACATTTACCATCTCAAGAATATAATTAAAATTTTCCAGGATTTTCTACAGCTTTTCACTCCCCTGCTGTTCAAAAAAAAAAAAAGAGGTGTTTCTACACTATTTCATGCATCTTTTGAATGCTTCAGTTACTAAAAATATATCTGACTCAGATGGTAGATGGTCTTTAATATGTGCTACTATTCAATCTATTGATTACACATTTGTCAATGTCTATGCTCCTGTGACTGACTCCCCTGAATTTATTAGATCTCTTTATTTAACCATCCTCCAACATCAGTCTGGCTTCCTAGTAATTGCTGGAGATTTCAATCAACCTCTTGATATTTTCTAGATAGGTTCTCCTCTTGCAAGTTCTCCAAATCAAAAACACTTCTAGAGATTCAGAATCTCATATGAAATGCAGATTTAGTTGATGCCTGGTGCATCCTACACCCAACAACTAAAGGTTTTACTCACTTTTCAGCTCCGCACAGTACTTATACCAGATTAGACTATTTTGTTACATCTGCCCGACTCACATCTATGATTGTTTCCTTCACCATCCACCCAATTCATCTCTGACCGCGCTACTGTGTCTTTGTTTATATATCCCTATGCACAAACACTCTAAATCTTCTTGGAGACTTAGAGGGGCATAATCGAATGGCGCCGGCCATCTATATGGCCGGCACCGCAAAGAGCAGGTTCCGAACCGTATTATCAAAAAAGATGGCCGGCCATCTTTCGTTTCGATAATACGGTTGGGGCCGGCCAAATGTCAGAGATGGCCGAGTTTGAGATGGCTGGCATCGGTTTTCGCCGATAATGGAAACCGATGCCGGCCATTTCAAACCCGGCCAAATCCAAGGCATTTGGTCATGGGAGGGGCCAGCATTTGTAGTGCACTGGTTCCCCTCACATGCCAGGACACCAACCGGGCACCCTAGGGGGTACTGCAGTGGACTTCAAAAATTGCTCCCAGGTGCATACCTCCCTTACCTTGTGTGCTGAGCCCCCCAAATCCACCCCAAACTCCCCACAACTGTACACCACTACCATAGCCCTTAGGGATGAAGGGAGGCACCTACATATGGGTACAGTGGGGGAGGTTTGGAGGGCTCCCATTTACCACCACAAGTGTAACAGGTAGGGGGCGATGGGCCTGGGTCCACCTGCCTGAAGTGCACTGCACCCACTAAAAACTGCTCCAGGGACCTGCATACTGCTGTCATGGAGCTGGGTATGACATTTGAGGCTGGCAAAAAAATGTTTTTTATTTTTATTTTTTGGGTGGGAGGGGGTTGGTGACCACTGGGGGAGTAAGGGGAGGTCATCCCCCATTCCCTTTGGTGGTCTTCTGGTCAGTTGGGGCACCTTTTTAAGGCTTGGTCGTGAAAAAAAAGGGACCAAGTAAAGTCAGCCAAATTCTCATCAGGGCCAGCTTTCTTTTTTCCATTATCGGGTGAATCCGGCCATCTCTTAAGCACGCCCCCGTCCCACCTTCTATACCCTGCCGACACGCCCCCTTGAAGTTTGGACGTCTCCATGACGGACTGCAGTTGAGGCCGGCCAAAATCAGCTTTCGATTATGCTGATTTCGCCGGACTCGAGAGTTGGCCAGCCATCTCCCGATTTGTGTCGGAAGATGGCCGGCCTTCTCTTTGAAAATAAGCAGGATAATAATGCTATATTGCGTGATGAAGATTCCCACCCCAGAATTGCCAATTCTACCAAAGAATTTTTTAAATTAGAAATTTAATCCTTGGAGGTTTCCCCCTCTACTTTGTGGGAAGCCTATAAAGCCAGACAAGGGTAAAGATTTTTCAAATAAACTTGTACAGATGTTATTGAAAAGAAAAGGATTCTGCCATTTTGTGACCAACAACGATGTAAAAGCAGCCGTGGTAGAGAGATTTAACTGCACATTAAAGTCTAAAATGTGGTGGTACTTCACATCACGCAACACTTTTGCTATAATCGCTCAATGTGCTGCTGCGGCTAGGAAAGCAAATAGAATGTTGAGTGTCATTAGGAAAGGGATGGAAAACAAAAATAAGGATATTATTCTGCCGTTGTATCGCTCCATGGTGCGACTGCACCTCGAGTATTGTGTTCAATTCTGGTCACCGCACCTCAAAAAAGAAATAGTGGGATTGGAAAAGGTGCAGAGAAGGGCGACAAAGAATGATACAGGGGATGGGATGGCTTCCCTATCAGGATAGGCTGAAGAGGCTGGGGCTCTTCAGCTTGGAGAAAAGGCAGCTGAGGGGAGATATGATAGAGGTGTATAATAATGAGTGGAATGGAACGGGTCGATGTGGAGCGTCTGTTTACGCTTTCCAAAATAGTAGGACAAGGGGGCTTGCGATGAAGCTGCAGTGTGGTAAATTTAAAACGAATCGGAGGAAATTTTTCTTCACTCAACGTGTAGTTAAACTCTGGAATTCGCTGCCGGAAAAGGTGGTTAAGGCGATTAACACAGCAGACTTCAAAAAAGGGTTGGACGGCTTCCTGGTGGAAAAAGCCATAGAATGTTATTGAATGGACAAGGGAATAATACAGTATTTCTAGGATGGGCGGGACAAATTGCTTGTTCTTTTGGCCGCTGTCGGAGACAGGGTGCTGGGCTTGATGGACCCTTGGTCTGTCCCAGCATGGTGATGCTTATGTACTTATGCAGCTGCCGTGTTTGCACAACTCTTGGATGCATTGTGTTACTTTTAATGTTGCTGGTTCCATATGGAATTAATACTAATGTTTACCAGAATGCAATGAGGGGACGTAAGAAAAAACAGGAGTAGCCTAACTTTCCTATCCAGATACTAGTTCTAGCTCTGTAAACTCTGAAAATAGATGACGTGTCGTAAAATGGAGGTACCCTGTACATTCAAAGAGGAGTTTGTACGTAAATATTTGGACAGCTCTTTATTTATTTTTTTATATTTAACGTTCCTTTTTAAAATTCTTTAGTCTTACTGGATGTATGTGTTTTTCTTCAAGAAACAAAGGATATGGAAAATCCTGGATGCTGTAAAAGCATGATTTGAGGGGGGGGGGGGGGACGCGGAGAGGAACACGTCAGACTGTGTTTCACATTGATCTGAACAACCAGGTAGATCACAGAACCCCGCATGGTCCCTGTGGCTTTTCAGAGCTGCTGCCGATTTACATTTTTCAACTGGAGACTCCTTCTTCCTTGGTCAGCAAATTGATAATTTTTGCCCTTTTTCTCTGAAATATTTCATTTGCTCCACTGCATCCCTTTCTTCACCCCTACATCTCTTGAAAAACGCTTTCTGGCATTGGCATGTATGCATAAGATTTGATTTTGCTGGAGACTCAGATATGCAAGATGGACTCTCAGGGGCTGAAAATGCCAGACTTGGAAGGTGTGCTTTGCCTGAAAATGACATGTTTTGCATTTCTTAAGTGAGAGAGGCAGCTCTCACTTCTGCTGTAGGGAGAGCACTTCTTCATATGTGAAGATGCAGTGACTGAAAAACTGCGCTAAAGGACATAAGGATCTTTCGGGTAAAAGAACTGGGTGTCGGGAACTGTGCCTATAACAGTTTAGCTGTTGCCTGGGTTCAAAGAAGGGAAGGTTCTGCTGGAACCAAGGGCTGTCCCCAAGATTCAGTTCTAATTCTAGCTGCCAGTGACAGGGGGTCAGCATCTGCCCCAGAACCAGAGCCTGTTTTCAGAGAATCGGAGTCGTTTTGCTTTGAGGGGAGGAGGGGGGGGGGGGAGCAGCAACCTGTCTGGGTCTAATTCAGATACAGGGCTGAGGGGGGGGGGGGACAATGATAAGAGCAGTCAGATCAGGGTTTCTTCAGGTCTGGTTTGCCTAGGAAGAAGGTAGTTCTGCAAAGTCAGACCCAGATGCAAGATGAGGAAGGCTGGGAGTCTGATAAAAGTCTCTGCCAAATTTGTCTGGCTTGTTACAGAATTGAGCTATCTGAACTGAACAATGGTGTGCATATATGTGTGTGTGATGTGTATATATATATATATATAATCTACCATTGTTTAGTTCAGATAGCTCTATTTTTAAATGGTATTTTGATCCTTTTTTTTTGGTTGTTACAGTACTGAGCCACTTTGAAGGGTGGACACGTGGTAGAGCTACTACTACTACTTAACATTTCTAAAGCACTACTAGGGTTACACAGCGCTGTACAATTTAACATGGAAGGACAGTCCCTGCTCGAAGAGCTTACAATCTAAAAAGACAAATGTACAGTTAATCAGATAGGTCAGACAGATTGGGGCAACCTATATGTTCGAAAGGTTAGGTTCCGAATGCAGCATTGAAGAGGTGAGCTTTAAGCAAGGATTTGAAGATGGGTAGGGAGGGGGCTTGGCGTAGGGATTCAGGAAGACTGTTCCAGGCATAGGGTGAGGCAAGGCAAAATGAGCGGAGCCTGGAGTTGGCAATGGTGGAGAAGGGTACTGAGAGGAGGGATTTGTCATGTGAGCGGAGGTTACGGGCAGGAGCGTAGGGGGAGATGAGGGTAGAGAGGTAGGGTGGAGCAGCAGAGTGAGTGCATTTGTAAGTAAGGAGGACAAGCTTGAATTGGATGCGTTATCTGATCGGAAGCCAGTGAAGCGACTTGAGGAGAGGGGTGATATGAGTATATCAGTTCTGGCGGAATATGAGACGTGCGGCAGAGTTCTGAATGGATTGAAGGGGGGATAGATGGCTGAGTGGGAGGCCAGTGAGGAGCAAGTTGCAGTAGTCGAGACGAGAGGTGATGAGAGCGTGGACGAGAGTACGGGTGGTGTGCTCAGAGAGGAAAGGGCGAATTTGTTGATGTTGAAAAGGAAAGGAGCGACAGGTTTTGGCAGTCTGCTGGATATGCGCAGAGAAGGAGAGGGAGGAGTCGAAGATGATGCCGAGGTTGCGGGCAGATGAGATGGGGAGGATGAGGGTGCCATCAACTGAGATAGAGAGTGGGGGAAGAGGAGAAGTGGGCTTAGGTGGAAAGACGAGGAGCTCGGTCTTGGACATGTTCAGCTTCAGGTGGCGGTTGGACATCCAGGCAGCAATGTCTGATAGGCAGGCCGATACCTTGGCCTGGGTCTCTGCGGTGATGTCTGGTGTGGAGAGATAGAGGGGTGGACACGTGGTAGAGCTGAGTCCGGCCTGTGCTTAGGGATAAAAATTTGGAGAGGGAGGGGAGTTGGCAGGTCTGGGTGGGACCTGGTTCAGGAACAACCAGACCAGTATTTGAACCTAGCATTGAGCCTTTCTTTAAATCACAGGCTGCAGCATTAAAAAATAAAGAAAAGTATATTCAGCACTACTATCCAGATATGCAACAGTGCTGAATATCCATGGACATGGTGCTCGCTGTGGACACGCTGTACATTGGTAATGTTCAACTGCTTTATATATGTATGTATATGTATGTATGTATAGCTTAAGTGGTTTGTTAGATCAGCAATTTTTCTGTCGTAATTTATACCACTTAGCTATACTAATAGCGGCTCAATATTGCCACTGTCTGTAGAGCTGGGCAAATTGCCCTTAGTCCTCACTCGCTGCTCTCTGCCACAATACAGATAGTGCCAGAGAGGTGAGAGGAAATTTTCTGTGACACTATCTATACAGTGCCACTGAATATTACAGATAGGGGACTTATTTGTACAGCATCAACTACTGTGTAGGTAGGTCCTTTTGAATATTGGACCCATAGAAGATAACGGCAAATAGGGACAGCAAGGCCCATCTGATCTCTTCAGTTTCCCTTCTGGGTCCAGCCCTATGTATGAGCAGCTCTGTTTTTGCAAATGGCCTCACTTTCTGGCCCTTGCTGGTTTATGCAAATATTTATTTAATTGAGGGAAATTGGCTATAATGGGGTTAATTGGCACTAATTTTCAGTTGTTGGGAGTTTTTGGCTGGTGGGGCTTGAGGATCTCTGCCAGCCACGTCGTAGGTGGGTGGGCCTGGGCCCACCCTTGCCTACGCCACCGGTGGACCTGGATCCCTATTCCCTTTTCTCTTGCTATTTTGATCCATTGTTAGACTCTGATACCTTGCGCACCATCATTTGCAGAATGCAAGAAACCCTTCTGAAGCTAAATGGAATTCAGAGGCTATCTCTTGCATATTATTGAACTGTGCCATTCTAGCCCCTCTATTCTTGTTCATCAAACTTTGTACTTTTTTTTTTTTCATGTTTTAGGATTACTCAGATTTTTGTTGTCAATAAATTGGTCTCTCTTCAGAAACATTTTCATCCGTGTTGGTAGTGCTCTCACTACAAATACAAGTAGATCTAGGAAAGGAGTTGGCCATTTCTGATTCAGCGTGGACAAGTAATCAGTTAATGGAAGGACAAAAATCTGTACAGTAACTGCTAGAGTAGTAGTAAATACATTTCCACTGAAGGCTATAACCATTATAGAAGAGCTTTCTTTGGACAGCCATTATACTCCCCAAAAGTGTGTGTGTGTGGGGGGGGGGGGAACAGAACAAAAAGGCACAGCAACCCCCGCTAATGGTGCAAAATACTTAAACCACCCACCCCATAGCCCCTGTGTCCCTTCTGCATACCTTGTAAACAGCACATCTTTGCCTGCAGTGAATAGCGACTGATACATACTGCTCGCAGCAGCCCCACAGCCTTCCTTCTGATTTATTCCCGCCTATGTGGAAACAGGAAGTTGCATCAGAGGGAAGGCTGTGGGGCCAACTTGAGCAGTGTGTATTAGTTGCTGCTCGCTGTTGGTGAAAATCTGCTATTTAAAAGGTATGCAGGGGGGGGGATGTTTGAGAGACCATATGGCATGTAGGCGAGAGAGGGAGAGACCAAATCACTTGTGGGACAAGGCGGAGTTCTGCCCACCCAGCTGGGGCTCAGGCCCACCCAAAATTGGGTGTCTGGCTACGCCCCTGACGTCCACATTTCAACAGATGAAAATTCTGTCATTCATATCACTAGCACTGTACTTACATAGAGGAAACAAGAATCCAACAGAAACCAATGTGGCTATCACATGCACCCGCCCATGCACCAGTAGGATTATCTCACTGCCTCTGTCCCTACTCACTCTCGTGCCAATATGAGAAATTAAAGTGTGATTTACTATGCTTAGACAAAGGGAGTAAAAAGTAACGTAAGACTGATCATAAGGAGAAAGAAGAAGGCAACGCCCTAGATGTAATCTTTTTCTCTGGAAAATCATGGAACATTCTGAATGAAAGGGAAAGAACCCAGATTGAAGCGTGCATGGTGTGCTTCATTGATGTGCTTTGCTGGTTTATCTCTTTGAGTTAGTGAGTGGATGCAAGAACAGCGGCAGATCAGAATGAGTAAGTGGTTGGGGAGGTTATGACTGGGAGCTGATTGAGAGTTGATAGGGAGTTAAGAATGGGTGGAAGGGCTGAGTGAATGAGCAGGAGTATGGTAATGTTGTTATATCCAGGGTGGGCAACTTGCGGCCTGCCAGTGAATTTGATGTGGCCCGGAGACCATAGGAAATATACAGAGAAAACAGCTTGCACAAATGTCATTAACATAGAAACGGAGAAAAATGAAGTCAGATAAAGACCATATGGCCAATCCAGTGTGCCCACTGTGCCATCTACAATCTCTTCGAGAGTTTTTTTTTTTTCAATGGAACTATTGTAGGACAAAAC
>NW_021963823.1:0-51370 GCF_901765095.1 Microcaecilia unicolor
TCTTGGCTTGGCTCTTGGCATTCGGTTTGCTTTCAGGATTACCATGTGGTCTCTTTACATTGCAACTAGGGGACTGTCAGTCGCTCTCGGAGCAAGGAGGTATCCCTGAGGGCTAGCGTTTTATTCTGAGCACTCTGTCTTTGGTCAGCATTGTTGCCATGTTATGTTAGTCCGGAATGCTCTTTCTGTACTCTCATAGGACTGTTATCATCTTAGGTTACTTCAAAGACTCAATCCTGCTCTCTGGCAGGACTGTTTCTAGCTTATGTTCTTTCAGAATGGTCTTCGGTCTCCTGGTAGGTCTGTTGCCTTCTTAGGCTACGTATTGAGGCCCCTGGTAGGTCTCTGGTCTTCTTGTGTATTGAAGGTACATCCTTTCCTCGGACAGTTCTACTATCTGGTCATTCTGTTTCTTTACAGGGCTTGCATGTGCCCCCTTTACACGATTGACATGTATGTCATTTTATTTTTGCATGTTTTCACTTTTCTCTGTAAGCTGCCTAAGGGGTAATCTAGCGAACAGTGCAGTGAGATGTCATCGGGGAGGCCCAGCTTCGGTTCTCACTCTGACTCTAATCGTCCTGCCTCCTAGGTGGGTTCACATCCGCACTGACGTTTGGTTTATTTCATGGCTGATGTCTGTTTTATTCAAGGGGAGTCATTTGTATGGATCTACCATCTGACCAGCCCTGTAGCATGCCATCCCCTTCTGGCATGGTGGCCTTCTCTTCAGTCGGGCATTTCGCTTAGATATTTGGATCTCAGGGGCGTAACCCTTATGTTTTTTGTTTTTCCTTGCAGATATACCAGGCTGCCTTTTAGGTTGTCATCTTGACTTTTTATGGAGCCGAGGGGGTTTTCTGTTTTCTCTAGAGGACCTTCTCTCTGCCCCAGTCCGGCCTCTTTGTTTCTCTCTTGCTCAGGCTGGTGCATGCTCTCAGTCTGGGACAGGCATTCAGCCTTGCTAAGCAGGATGGCATCTTTTGTAGTTGCAGTATTCTCTTCTCAGCTTTTAGCCTCTGTGCCTTAGTGACATTGTCAGAGGGACAGGGTGTTATTCTTCTTCGCACGATTCAAAATCATCTTGTTTCCTTTAAGGTTTCTTTCTCCTTTCAGACACTGTTGTTAGTAGCCATGGCTTCAGCTAGCAGGGTCAGGACTGCAAGTTTCTCTTTACAGGTTTTTTTTTTCCAATCAGCTAGTACGTCTAGGTAAGAGGTACTTCTTCACCTGGGTATTTTTTTTCACTCTACCTTAGTTTCCCATTTTTCATCTTTTCCAATCACTTTTTTCTTACTGGTCTGGACTCTTCTACTGGCGTTCAAGATCACAGGAAATTATATGCTTTATATATGCTTTACATATTAAAACAGATCTTATATATTTAGAGAACTGTTACAAGCTATTTGGTCCTTCCTTTTGGTACTTCTAGTCAAGGTAAGGTTGCCATTGTTTCGGCCTCACTATATCTCGACGTATTAAGGAATTCATACCTTCTATTTGTCTACTCACTGGGGGACCATTTCCTGAGAGTGTTATAACATATGCTCCATCTTGAGAAGCGGGGTTCGTTCCTTCGCACAGCGATTTTTGGTGCACTAGGTGCACATTTTGTACGGTGCCATTTTGAGCTTATCTTCATTCTCTTTTGATTGATATACACTCTACATGTTCATTGTGCCAGGAGGTGATCTATGCAACTCGGAGATGCTTAGGGGTTTGAAAGGGTCCCTCCCTTAAGGTTACTGCTTTGGTACTTCCCATCAGTCCAATCCTGGTCCGGTCCGGAGGGACGCTAAGGAAGGAGAAATTAGATCTTACCTGCTAATTTGCTTTCCTTTAGTCCCTCCGGACCGGACCAGGCCCCTCCCATATTTTGTCACTTTTTCAACGGGGTAAAAAAAAAAAAAAAAAAAGACGCTTGTACATATATAGGACTTTAAGTGGACCATGCCACGTCTCTGGTCGGAGTTGCTGGTGGGTTCAGTTGCTGGAATTATGTGTGTATGTATTTATATATCTATCTATAATGTATGTATATTTATATATCTATATATGTATAGAACTTTGAGGTCCTTAGCACTTCTGTGCTGAGAGTTGCTGGTGAGTTCTAATTCAAGTGAGCCATACCACTTCTCTGGTAGGAGTTGCTGGTGAGCTTTCCTACAAAAGGGACATACCACTTCTCTGGTGAGAGTTGCTGGGGTACCCAATTGCTGGTATATATATATGTGAACTTTAAGTAAGCCATGCTAGTATATATATGTGAAACTTTAAGTAAGCCATACCACTTCTCTGGTGAGAGTTGCTGGTGAGCTATAAGACAAGTGAGCCATACCACTTCTCTGGTGAGAGTTGCTGGTGAGCTATAAGACAAGGAGCCATACCACTTCTCTGGTAAGAGTTGTGGTGAGCTCTGATACTTGGCATTGCCGAGTGCTTTGTGGCTGCTAGGATTCCATACGGCACAGATGGTCTTTCTTTCCTGCTTTGTTATTCAAATACTGAGGCTAAGGTCACATGGCCAGGGCTCCTATTGGCTCTCTAGAGTCAGAGTTTTTCTCAGTCTCCACCTGCTGGTAGGCGAGCACAACCCATCAGTCCAATCCTGGTCCGGTCCGGAGGGACTAAAGGAAAGCAAATTAGCAGGTAAGATCTAATTTCTCCATTCTGAAGCTAACACATTTCAGTAAATAAATTCAACATTGAATGCCTTTTCTACTGTGTTGTCTGGTCACTTTTATTTTTCCATCATGTTGGTTCCTGATTCTCTTTTCCACCTTCCTTTCTGCTAATTCTCCTTCAAGTAGCTGCTGTTCATTGACTTTTCTCCATCTTATTCCATTGCCTTACTACACTTGCCTCTGACATATTGATATTTCCATGTTAGCTCTTTCCTCTCTTTTCCTTTCCTACTCTTTTTTCCACTTAGATTTCACCCTCTTTCTTTCACTTTTAGATACCCACTAACTGTCCTCCCCCAGCCTTCAATTCCCTTCCATCTACTCCCTATCATCTATTTCTACCACCTGTAATCACTATCCTCCTCTTGTTCATTTCTTTACCCCCCCCCCCCCCTCTTTGGCCTCTCCACATGGATTTAGTGAAGGGAAATCTTGCCTCACCAATCTACTACATTTCTTTGAAGGGTGAACAAACATGTGGATGAAGGTGAGCCGGTCAATATGTGTATTTGGATTTTCAGAAGGCGTTTGACAAAGTACCTCATGAAAGACTCCAAAGGAAATTGGAGAGTCATGGGATAGGAGGTAGTGTTCTATTGTGGATTAAAAACTGGTTAAAGATAGAGGGTTAAATGGTCAGTATTGTCAATGGAGAAGGGTAGTTAGTGGGGTTCCCCAGGGGTCTGTGCTGGGACCGCTGCTTTTTAACATATTTATAAAGGATCTAGAGATGGTAGATTGACTTTAAAATTGGGAAGTGGGAAAAAGGAGGATTAGAAAAGTAGGGTTGTGAGTAATGTTGATCTGCATTTTTCAGTTAAAACCCCTGATGATGCATCTAGCGAAACAGTCTTGTGTAGGGTTTGACAGTGTTTCAAGTGTTTGGTGACAAGAAGCAGATTTGCCTGTGGTTTATGAAAACAGCTGAACCAAGAGAACTGAGGATTGGTAGTTGTTGCACCAAGTACACTACATTTCAAAAAGATCTGGCTACAATGGATTAAGATTAGAGTGGTGGACTTTGGTCCTGGGGAACTGGGTTCGATTCCCACTTCAGGCACAGGCAGCTCCTTGTGACTCTGGCCAAGTCACTTAACCCTCCATTGCCCCATGTAAGCCGCATTGAGCCTGCCATGAGTGGGAAAGCGCGGGGTACAAATGTTAATAAAAAATAAAAAAAAAGATAATCATGGGGAATGGACCCACTGCAATACAATAATGGAGATAAGTGGCTATTGGTAAATAACAGATGTTGAACATTATTAAGAGAGGAATTTTGAAATCCATTATTTATGAAAGAATGGTATAGTAAATGTATTTTGAATTATGGTAAAATCTTGTGGAAGTAGGTATTAGAAATATTTATGGGGGAAAAAGTATTGTGGTTGAGTGTACCTGTGTGAATGAGAAGGGTGAGGTCAATATTGTATAAAATATATAACTTTTTTATTGATCTATTGTGGATTAAAAACTGGTTGAAGGATAGGAAACAGAGAGGGGTTAAATGGGCAGTATTCACAATGGAGAAGAGTAGTTAGTGGGGTTCCTCAGGGGTCGTGCTAGGACCGCTGCTTTTTAATATATTTATAAATGATTTAGAGATGGGAGTAACTAGTGAGGTAATTAAATTGCTGATGACACAAAGTTATTCAAAGTCATTAAATCGCGACAGGATTGTGAAAAATTACAAGAGGACCTTACGAGACTGGGAGACTGGGCGGCTAAATGGCAGATGATGTTTAATGTGAGCAAGTGCAAGGTGAGCTTGTAGGAAAAAAGAACCCGAATTATAGCTACGTCATGCAAGGTTCCACGTTAGGAGTTACAGACCAAGAAAGGGATCTGGGTGTCGTCGTCGATAACACACTGAAACCTTCTGCTCAGTGTGCTGCTGCGGCTAAGAAAGCGAATAGAATGTTGGGTATTATTAGGAAAGGTATGGAAAACAGGTGTGAGGATGTTATAATGCCGTTGTATCGCTCCATGGTGCGACCGCACCTTGAGTATGTGTTCAATTCTGGTCGCCGCATCTCAAGAAAGATATAGTAGAATTGGAAAAGGTGCAGCGAAGGGCGACTAAAATGATAGCGGGGATGGGACGACTTCCCTATGAAGAAAGACTAAGGAGGCTAGGGCTATACAGCTTGGAGAAGAGACGGCTGAGGGGAGACATGATAGAGGTATATAAATAATGAGTGGAGTGGAACAGGTGGATGTGAAGCTTCTGTTCACGCTTTCCAAAAATACTAGGACTAAGGGCATGCGATGAAACTACAGTGTAGTAAATTTAAAACAAATCGGAGAAAATGTTTCTTCACCCAACGTGTAATTAAACTCTGGAATTCGTTGCCGGAGAAAGTGGTGAAGGCGGTTAGCTTAGCAGAGTTTAAAAAGGGGTTGGACGGTTTCCTAAAGGACAAGTCCATAAACCGCTACTAAATGGACTTGGAAAAATCCAAAATTCCAGGAATAACATGTATAGAATGTTTGTACGTTTGGGAAGCTCACCAGGTGCCCTTGGCCTGGATTGGCCGCTGTCGTGGACAGGATGCTGGGCTCGATGGACCCTTGGTCTTTTCCCAGTGTGGCATTACTTATGTACTTATGTCCTCTACTTGGCTCACTTTTATTACATAGAGCAGTGATTTAACCTATTGTGATGTCATAGTGGCTCATTCCACCAATAAGAGCCAACCTCATTAGTGATGTCACAATGGCTTGATTGTATAGAATGTTTGTAGGTTTGGGAAGCTTGCCAGGTGCCCTTGGCCTGGATTGGCCGCTGTCGTGGACAGGATGCTGGGCTCGATGGACCCTTGGTTTTCCCAGTGTGGCATTACTTATGTACTTACTTATGTACTAGATGTTTCAAAAGAAATTTAAGAATTAAAAAGAGGTAGTTACTACATAAATAATTTGCACTGTAACTAGATTGAAATGGAGGTAGACAGGTGGTGATTTGTATGCATATGCATTGGAGAAATTCTGAAAACCTAACTGGCTTGAGGACTGATGTTGCCACTCTTGTTATAGACCTTTCACAGAGCTCACAAACACAATAAACCATCTTTGCATTCTCCTGATGTTGTTTGCAGGTTTGTTTCTGGTCCAGTCCCTCAACAGCTGTTTTGCCCTTAGCACCAATATCATGTGTGGCCATTTTCACATCCTGGTACTGCTTGGGAACTGTTCGGTTATTACTCCAAAAGGTCACCCACTTCCACCACAGATATGTATCCTTTACCATAATTCGACCTCTCCCACCTACCTCTCACACATACCCTTAATATTGGCTTGTTGAATTGTAGGTCCATCCGCTCTACAACATCTCAAATCTGTGATCTTATATAGTCTCTTCTGGTTTTGACATCCTTTGCCTCACTGCAAGCTAGATTCAGAATAGTGAGAAAAGCTACTATTTTAGTGCTTACTAGAGAATGATGCGGGGACAAAGTTTGTCCCTGCCCCTTGCCCGTGAACTCTGTCCCCGTCCACAGAAGTCTCACTGATTAACCACCCTTAAGATTTACCTTTGGGTTTAAAAAGCAAAATCATGTGCATGTAAGGACTGAATACACGAATTAAAACAATTGCCCTTAAAATGTAATAATACTGGACTGGTCTGGCAAGCAATAATGAAAACAGTGATGGAATATTCATTCACATAGCAAGCAATAAGCACTAATTTTTCTAATCATTCTACAACTCGAAGCACATTTAATTCTTTTCTCACTACAAAATAGGGAACCACAGAAAAACTGAAGACATCTCCCTCAAGAAAGCCAGGTAAACACTGGTAAAAGAGAAACTGAAATGTATTTTCTCTGCACTCATACAAAAATAGAAGAGATGTACATTTCACAAAGCAGGCACATCTCAGCCCTTAAAAAGTATTAAATAAACTTTCTTTTCTACCTTTGTTGGCTGAACACTTTATTTTTCTAACTGGGCTGGTCCAGTCTCTTCCACTTTCCACATGTCAGTCTTCTCTAAATTCTTTTCTATGTTGGAGATTCCATTTCTTCTCTCTCCTCTTGGCTTCTTTTTTTTCCTTCTCTACATCTGTCTGGCAGTGACCTTTCATTCTTGTCTGTCCCCTATTTGTGTTTATCCCCCTTTTCTCTCACCTTAGTCTCTGTTTCACTTCTCATCTACCTACTAGCTTTTACCGTTGCTCCCTCTCTCTCTCACTTAATATCCAGTCTCCTAAACCCCTGTCACTTACTTCGCCTGCATTCCCATCCTATTACCCTCATCTACCCTCCACTGGCTCTCATCACCCTATCAGACCCCAGCTCCATCCTCATCTCTCATATTCCCTTCCTCTCCCTCCTTGCAAGGTCATGTCACTCTCCCTTCCCCACAAGGTCTTGTTGCTTTCCACGATTACCTGCTCCCATGTCATTCTCTAGTATTTATCAGTCCATATAAATGCAGAACCCAGTTATTATAAGGTTACTTTTTTCAGAAAAAAGGGAGAATACTTTTCAAAAAAAGGAGGAAAAAAAAAAACGCCTCAAGAAAAAGCTTTTCCCACGATTATAAATGGGACAAAAGCTATCGTTTCATCATCATGGGCGACAAGTGTCAGACATCCAAGAGAAGTAGCTTCGCAATTCTCTACTCTACCAAACTTAAGACTTGAAGAATTGCCTACTAAATTACTACTACTTAACATTTCTACAGCGCTGTACAGTTCAACAAAAAGGGACAGTCCCTGCTCAAAGGAGCTTACAATCTAATGGGCGAAATGTCAAGTTGGGGCAGTCTAGATGTCCTGAAAATTCTATCCAGAATCCCTGCCTGGGAAGGCTTCTGGGTCCAAATCCTATTGTCATTCTAGGTTATTGTGCATTCTCCCCAACATCAACCTATTGCCACATGATTTCTGAAGCATCGATTTTGTTACCTTGAAGTCCTTATCCTTGGAGATTTTAATGTGCATGTGGATAACCCTCTCAATGCTCGCTCCAGAAGTTTCCTTTCTCAATTAGACATTGCCCCATGTAAGCCGCATTGAGCCTGCCACGAGTGGGAAAGCGCAGGGTACAAATGTAACAAAAATTACAAAAAATAATAATCTGCAGCTCTCAGGTCAGAATCCCAACGCACCAAGAGTCATACCCTGGATCTGTCAGGCTTCCTACAAATTCAGCCTTTGAATTTAGGTCTCTCCATTTTATACTTGTGCCTTGGACTGATCACTTGCTCCCACATTTCTCTACCCCTCCTCATTAGTCTAGGTATCTCTCCTGAGTGGACCCCATCATGGCCTCTGTCTACTTAAGAAACTGCACAGATGTGAACAAACACATCTGGATGAAAACTATATTAGATTTCCCTTTTTTTTTTTTATAAAAGTAGATTAAAAGATTACAATTTCCACCTCCATAAAGCCAAGGTCCTTTATTTCACTAATCATATTAAGAAGCCCCCCCCCCCTCCCCAATTCAGCAAATGAACTATACTCTATTTTTCACACCATAACATCCCCTCCTGCAGCTGATTTTCCCCTCAATTCTTCTTTGATAAAAGTTCAGGACCTGTTGAAAAACTATTCAGCCACCTACCCACCCTCATTCACCTTCTCCCTCTTCTCCAGAGTCTTTTCTCTTGCCAGGATCGGTTCTTGCACCTCATTCCAGCTCCAGTCCCTCCACTCCCTTTCTGTCGTTCTTCTATTACTAAACCTAGATGTAATGTCCTAGAAAAAAATTGCTTTATTCAACTGTCTTTTCATATAAAAGACACTCACCCTTCACCCTAGATAGTCTGGTTTCAGATCCCACTTTAGTAAGGAAGCTTGTCTTAACTGTAGTGCTAAATGAAGTCCATACACCTTGAGATAAACAATGTGGTTCTTGCTGTTTCGCTTGATCAGTCTGTCATGAAATACCTAGCACCTGCCTGGAGTTACCCTGCAGTCAACTGATGTGCCTGCCCAGCCTCACCAGCACTTGGGCTCATGCTCTATACTAGAATCCTTCACCCACCAACTGGGTCCGGCTTGGGTTATTCCAAGGACACTGGGACCACAGCTCCCAGTAAGCACCCACAGACCCAAGAACACACACCAAGATTCTTAGTCCAGCACAGCAGAGCCAATAAACTAACAAATGTTAGTTGTCACAGAACTTGAAGAGAAAAGCAATAACACACATTTGTCACGTATTTTATATGGTTCACTGGTCTACTCTGACAATAAACCTGATTAGTTTATTGATTCTGCTATCCTGGACTAAGAATCCTGGTGGTTTGTGTTTTGGTCTGTGGGTAACATAGTAGATGACAGCAGAAAAAGACCTGCATGGTCCATCCAGTCTGCCCATGACAAACTCATATGTGTATACCTTACCTTGAATTTGTACCTGTCCTTTTCAAGGCACAGACCATATAAGTCTGCCCAGCAGTATTTGCCGCCCCCATCACCGGCTCTGGTACAGACCGTATAAGTCTGCCCTCCCCTATCCTCGCCTCCCAACCACCACCCCTCTTCCCCCCAACTGCTCCGCCACCCAATTTCAGCTAAGCTTCTGAGGATCCATTCCTTCTGCACAGGATTCCTCTATGCATATCCCACACGTTTGAACTCCGTTACCGTTTTCATCTCCACCACCTCCCACGGGAGGGCATTCCAAGCGTCCACCACCCTCTCCGTGAAAGAAATACTTCCTGACATCTTTCCTGAGTCTGCCCCCTTCAATCTCATTTCATGTCCTCTCGTTCTACCGCCTTCCCATCTCCGGAAAAGATTCGTTTGTGGATTAATACCTTTCAAATATTTGAATCTGTATCATATCACCCTGTTCCTCCTTTCCTCCAGGGTGTACATGTTCAGGTCAGCAAGCCTCTCTTCCTACGTCTTGGAACATAAATCCCATACCATCCTCGTAGCTTTTCTTTGCACCGCTTCCATTTTTTTAACATCCTTCGCAAGATACGGCCTCCAAAACTGAACACAATACTCCAGGTGGGGCCTCACCAACGTCTTATACAGGGGCATTAAAACCTCCTTTCTTCTGCTGGTCACTCCTCTCTCTATACAGCCTAGCAATCTTCTAGCTACTGCCACCGCCTTGTCGCACTGTTTCGTCGCCTTCAGGTCCTCAGATACTATCACCCCAAGATCCCTCTCCCCGTCCGTGCCTATCAGACCCTCCCCACCTAACACATACGTCTCCCTTGGATTTCTACTCCCCAAGTGCATCACTTTGCATTTCTTCGCATTGAATTTTAATTGCCAAACGTTAGACCATTCTTCTAGCTTCTTCAGATCTTTTTTCATGTTTTCCACACCCTCCGGGGTGTCCACTCTGCTGCAAATCTTGGTGTCATCCGCAAAAAGGCAAACCTTACCTTGTAACCGCTCGGCAATGTCACTCACAAATATATTGAACAGAATGGGCCCCAGCACCGATCCCTGAGGCACTCCACTACTCACCTTTCCCTCCTCCGAGCGAACTCCATTCACCACCACCCTCTGGTGTCTGTCCGTCAACCAGTTCCTAATCCAGTTCACCACTTCGGGTCCTATCTTCAGGCTGTCTAGTTTTTTAAGAGCCTCCTGTGGGGAACCGTGTCAAAAGCCTTGCTGAAATCTAAGTAGATGACGTCCATAGCACGTCCTTGATTTAATTTTCCTGTCACCCAGTCAAAGAATTCAATGAGATTTGTTTGGCACGATTTCCCTTTGGTGAAACCATGTTGTCTCGGATCTTGCAACTTATTGGCTTCCAGGAAATTCACTATCCTTTCCTTCAGCATGGCTTCCATTACTTTTCCAATAACCGAAGTGAGGCTTACCGGCCTGTAGTTTCCAGCTTCTTCCCTATCCCCACTTTCGTGAAGAGGGACCACCTACGCCGTTCTCCAATCCCTCGGAACCTCTCCCGTCTCCAAGGATTTATTAAACAAGTCTTTAAGAGGACCCGCCAGAACCTCTCTGAGCTCCCTCAGTATTCTGGGGTGGATCCCATCCGGCCCCATGGCTTTGTCCACCTTCAGCTTTCCAAGCTGTTGATACACACTCTCTTCTGTGAACGGCGCTCTATCCACCTCATTCTCAGGTGTACTTTTGCTAGTCCCTCTCGGTCCTTCCCCAGGGTTTTCTTCAGTGAAAACAGAACTCTGGGACCCCCGCATATGTGGCACCAGTAAGCTAGAAATCACCAGGGAATAACCTGAGTGGGAGGCTCACCCAGAGGCAAGTGGGATGGAGGATGCTAGTGTAGCGCACAAGCAGCAGGTGCAGGCAGAGCTGAGTTGGGGACAGACCCTCCAGGTACCCACAGGGTTAGCCCCAGACAGGTGGCTAGGTGTTTCATCACACTATGTATCACCTTCCATAGGATACAATACAATGGGAATTCTTAGGCATGCCAAAGATTTGTTTGTTAATCAGGTAACTGAATTATTTCAGTTTTATTTCTTAGTATACAAACTTATCAGCAACTTTCTTTTAACATTAGATTTATTCAACATTTTGAGATAGAAAACAAAAATACAAACCAGCAAATATCTTAGCAAAAGTACAAGAAACCCCTCCCCCTCACACACACAATTAACAGCTCCCAGATATAGCACCCGCAGTTAGTTCTTCAATGAGTGCCAATGAAAATAAAACACCCCCCCCTCCATCCAAGATATCTGGCCCAATGAAAGTTTATTTCAAGATGAGCGCACACTGAGTCCATCATCAGTGACATTGTCATCTGTAAATAAAGTCCATAACAACAGCTGGGACCTAAACATTTGCTGAACAAACTGTTAGCAGCATGTACACAGAAAAGAGATTGGCATGCAAGTAACAGAATTATCCGCAATTTGGTGCCCAAGCTCCTAAGCAGGAGGGGTTGACCACCTCAAACCACTTCTACAATACAATTCCAAGTATCTTCACAGAAAGATGCTTCTTTCATAAGACAACCAAGCAGTAACAGAGTGACAAAAGCCAGAAATCAAGTACTGCACCCCAGCACCTGGCCTGTGAAGCAGAATCGGAGCAAGATCATCTAAAGGGGAGGACACAGGCCCAGTTCTGCTCACATTGCATCAATACACCCATCTTCCCGCTCTCTAGTCATGCAGTTCCTAGACTAGTAATGGGGAGGAAAGAAAACACAAACAGTCTAATCACTTATACTGTACAAATGAGATGCATGTTGCTTTTGGCTAGTAGCACTGGTCAGTGGTGTTCCTAGCCTGTTTGCCACCTGGGGCAGGTTGACACTGTGCCCCCCCCCCCCCCCCCCCCAAGCACATCACCAGACCTTTCCTCCCAGCAAGGGGGTGTGCGAAGCAGGTGCAAGGCTATCAGCTCTGCCGGTCCCTTGCCCCGGAACAGGAAGTAATGTTAGAGGGGTCAGGAGACTGGCAGAGTGACAGCCACATACCTGCTCACATAACCCCCTTGCTGCCTGCACCCGGGGTGGACCACCCACCACCACCCACCCTTGGTAAGCTATGGCACTGATACATTATAATCTAAAATGTTTCTGTTAAGGCAGAAGCTTTTGTAAACTGTCAAAATGAGAATCAGAGGGAACAAGAAGCAGACAAAACATGGCAAATTCACTCAAACAATTAGAGAAAAGAAGAAAATGAAAGGAATCCAGAAGAATTGCATATGGTCAGTGTAAAATAAAAGGAAATCAGGCTGATAGTCATTCAGTTTCAGATCTGCAGAAAAGGTGCTTTACTAACGCAAAGCAGTCTGTAGCCAGCCACCAGGCTCGGTGGGGGATGCAAGCAGAGACATGGACTCTTAAAACATGTCATACAAAATACCCTTTTTTCCTAACAGCCATTTGCAGCCAAACTGAGTGAATAGAGAAGACCCTAGATTTCTTTAACTATTTCCAACTGTTGGTTCTAGTCCGTGATGGTGGTTGTAATTGTGCCCATTTCTATTTCCACGGTGGTGTCATGGGCTACAGGAGAAGCAGACTCCACTGAACCCATCACATTCCAATCTTCTAGGTCTTGTCTTTCAGTAACACTATCATTCACAGGAGAGGTAGCTGCCAGGGGAAAAGATGCCATATCTACAGAAAGAAAAGGTAAGAAAGGACTAATTAATCACTTCGAACCATTTTCAAGTTGCTTCAATACGATCTATACAACCTTCAAAGAATCCTAGATTAGAAATACAATATAGTCACAAGGCATTGTATGCTATGACATCACATGAATCCAACAAGGTTGAGAATCTGAGCTATGTCTGTTCCTCTTTCAACCCTGCATTTATGGATCAGGCAGAAGCAAAAAGCACAACGGACAAAACCAGATATCATGAGCAACCTTTCATCCAAAGCACAACCACCACCGATGGTTTACAGGGTAATGCAGAGTTCCACTCCTTTCACCAAGTACTTCAAAAACTAATAGCAATGAACCAAGAATTAATCTTTTGACTTTGTCCAAGTTGAACAAGAAAAATGCAAAGTTTTAAAACTTATAAGCAGCCCTTTAGGATGACAAAAGACCACCTTACCACCAGCTTGTGCCTGAGTACTGCTCTGTGTCTTCGTCTGCCTCCTCTGCAGGGCCAGCTGCCGGTTCCTCTCCATCCTCTGCTTCTGCTCCTCACTCAGGAAGACGCCAGATGGGGGTGGGGAGGGAGGATTCTGTTGCACACTTTCAGAGAACAGCTCCAGATCCTCCGTGCCTCATCCAATCCAATATTAGCACCTTCTAGTTTGTAAAACAAAAGGCTTTTTTGAGGAAGAATTCAGAGACTGTTCATGTATCACAGCTTTTACTAAACTCTAGATTAAAAGGAGATCTCTTTACCCCACCCAAATATGAGAAACTTTATATGGGGTGGAGTGGGATATAAATTTGCTGAACTGAGACACGTTTAACATGAGATTTAGACAGGAGGAAGAGAAAGGTGTTAGTGTGTACCCTGATCAATTTTTAGTGGTTAGGGTGGTGGACTTTGGTCCTGGGGAACTGAGGAACTGAGTTTGATTCCCACTTCAAGCACAGGCAGCTCCTTGTGACTCTGTGCAAGTCACTTAACCCTCCATTGCCCCATGTAAGCCGCATTGAGCCTGCCATGAGTGGGAAAGCACAGGGTACAAATGTAACAAAAAATAAATAAAAAAATTTTTGGAGGCTAATGATATAAATTATATAGCAATGACAAAAAAAAGGGAAAAATATTTTAAGAAACAAAGTTATCCAGAGCCCAATTCTATGCAGTGTTTATGTTGAGATATGTATGGAGCCATCGCACAGGTAGCCTGGCAGCTAGACAGACCCTGTCGGCAGGAACCATTTGCTGTGTGTGACAGCCTAAGCTTACATCTTATTGCTGAAAGATGCAACCATGCACAGGACAGTCACAGCTGAGGAGTTGGAAGAAGGTCAGAGTGGGAGGACTTCAGTTGTTTAAATACAAGACTACAGAGCTGCAGGAGGAAAACAAATATAATCTATTCACACATCACTTGGATGTATTTCACACCCAGAGGAGTTAACAGCTGCTCATACAGCTCGTATCCACACCTGGACCTTCTGCATGGAAATGTTATTTACACAGAAGTGCAGCTCAAGGTCTGAGGCTCCATGAAGGCAGATTCAGAAAAAGCATGAAAAAAAAAAAAATAGCCCTCCACCCCCCCCCCCCCCCACACACACACAAAATATCAGTAACAAAATTCAAGGAAACTTAGAATAAAGCACAGAAGGAAAAAGTTTAGTCTTACCTTCTAATTTTCTTTCCTTGAGTCCAACCAGACCAGTCCAGAACACATGGGTTGTTATGCTTGCTTGCTAGCCAGCATTTAGATACCAAGACCAGTGAGCTCTGCCCTATAAAAGGCACCATGCTGCCCCAGCTCATCAGTATTCCTTTAACAAAGTAAATCTGGGCAAACCAAACAAAATACCCGCTATGCTAAGATGCAGAGAAGAGAATACAGGGCTTTAGAACTTAGATGTTCTCCCTCTGGAAAACGTAAATATCCTTTGGCTCCTCTGTACAGACTATATTTGACAAGAAATACAGGGCAGACCTCTGGTCACACACAGGGAACTTGGGGTTGATTGTGTCCGAAGACCTTAAGGTAGCCAAGCAGGTAGAAAAGGTGACGGTCAAAGCCAGAAGGATGCTTGGGTGCATAAGGAGAGGGACAACCAGCAGGAAAAAAAAAAAAAAGAGAGGCAATAGTGCCCTTGTATAAGTCTCTGGTGAGGCCCCATTTGGAGTACTGAATGCAATTCTGGAGACCGCACCTACAGAAAGATATAAACAGGATGGAGTCGGTCCAGAAGGCGGCTACCAAAATGGTAAACTCTCTCTGTCATAAAACATATGGGGACAGGCTCATGGACCTCAACATGTATACGCTGGAAATGAAGGGAAACTCTGGAATGAGAGGGCATAGGATGAAGTTAAGAGGAAATAGGCTTAGGAAGAATTTAAGAAAACACTCTTTCACAGAAAGGGTGGTGGATGCGTGGAATGGCCTCCCGATGGAGGTCATGGAAACAAAGACCGTATCAGAATTTAAGAAAGCGTGGGACAGGCACATAAGATCCCTTAGGAAAAGGAGAAGCTAGTGGTTGTTGAGGAAGGGCAGACTGGATGGGTCATTTGGCCCTTATCTGCTGTCATGATTCTATGCTTCTATGATTAGACTCGATGAACGAAAATTAATAGGCAAGACCAAGACCAAAATTCTACTTCCTTTTCACCCCTAATCAAACCAGTCCAGAATTCATGAGATGTAGCAAAGCAATGTTACTTTGGGTGGGAAGAAGAAACTTCTGCCACCAAAACCCTGGCTCCAAATACCACTTCTTCGCTTAGTTTGCACATACGACCTGCAAAATTTGGCAAAGGAGTATAAAAGGCAGGTGGTAGCCCTACAAATTTCTCCTGGGGAAAGAGAGCGAGACTTGACTAGTGAAGTCACTATCCTCCAATCAAATGAGCCATGACACCCTGGGAAACTTCTCAGCCTTTGGGACGGTAGGCCAAATGTTTCCTTCAGCCAAATACAAACTATTCCTAAGGAACTCAAGTTACTACCAGGAAATGCAACAATGCTCTATGAACATCTAAACACCTCAGAACTTTCAACTCAAGCTTCCCAAGGCCTACATTCTGAAATTCTTCCAATTCAGGAAATCGCTACTAAAAACAACTTCAGTGAGATCCTTCAAAGACGTTTTCTTCACAAGTGTGGAACTGTCAATGCTCACATAACCAAATGAAGATTCCAAGATGGAACAATATGACATACCACAGGTGCAAGTGTGCTACCCCTGTAAGGAAGGACACAACATTGGGATGCACCAATTTTTACCAAATGTCCCTGGTAACAGGCCAGCGCTCCCACGTGCACGTTTAGGGAGGATAAGGCTTGGCCTTTCTTCAATTCTTATGAAAGAGAGAACATTTGGGCCACCCGATGCTCTCTTAGTACACCACACCTTAAAACTCAACAGACTACTATAGGCCATGGAGGTAGAGTGCTTCCTTGCCTGCCAAAATTGTTTGATGTCTTCATAGCCTCAAACACAACCTTTCAATGGCCAGGCTTCAAGACCGGGCGAATTTTGCTGATATTACAGAGAAAAAAACTACAGGTTTTAGCAGTCTGCTGAATATGTGCAGAGAAGAAGAGGGAGGAGTCGAAGATGACCCCAAGATTACGAGCTGATGAGACAGGAAGGATGAGAATGTTATCTACAGAAATAGAGAGTGGGGGAGGAGGAGAGGTTGGTTTAGGGGGAAGATAAGAAGCTCAGTCTTGGTCATGTTTAGTTTCAGATGGTGCTGAGACATCCAGGCAGCAATGTCAGACAGGCAGGCTGATACTTTGGCCTGGATTTCTGCTGAGATTTCTGGTGTGGAGAGGTAGATCAGCGAAAAGATGATACTGAAAATGAGATCAGAGTACCAAGGGAAGAAGTATAGATGGAGAAAAGAAGAGGTCCCAGGACAGATCCCTGAGGTACACCAACTGACAGTGGGATAGAAGTAGAAGAGGATCCACTAGAGTATACACTAAAGGTACGCTGGGAGAGATAAGAAGAAAACCAGGAAAGAACAGAGCCCTGAAATCCAAGTGAGGACAGCGTATCAAGGAGTAGGCTGTGATCAATAGTGTCAAAAGCAGCAGATAGATCGAGAAGGATGTGGATAGAATAGAGAACTTTGGATCTGGCCAGGAACAGATCACTGAAGACTTTAGCAAGCGCTGTTTCAATTGAATGAAGGGGGCGAAAGCCAGATTGAAGTGGGTCAAGAATAGCTTGAGATGAAAGAAAGTCAAGGCAACGGCGGTTAACAGCACGTTCAAGTATCTTGGATAGGAAAGGGAGGAGGGAGATGGGGCAATAGTTGGAAGGACAGGTAGGGTCCAATGAAGGTTTTTTTTAAAGGAGTGGTGTGACTACGGCATGTTTGAAGGCATCAGGAACAGTCGCAGTGGAAAGTGAAAGATTGAGGATATGACAGATAAAAGGGATGACAGTAGGAGAGATAGTGTTAAGTAGATGGGTGGGAATAGAATCAGAGGAACAGGTAGTCAGTTTGGAGGAGGAAAGAGTGTGCCATTTCCTCTTCAGTGATTTTAGAAAAGAGGGAGGGGTTGAAGGAGAGTTGAGAGAATGGACTGAGGGAAGGAGAGGTGGAGGTGACGGTTGAGAATTCAATTTTAATCTTGTGAACCTTATCATTAAAGTACTCAGCCAGAGTCTAGGGAGAAAGTGAAGGGGGGAGTTGGAGGTGAAGGCACTTTGAGGAGAGAGTTCAGTGTGGCATAGAGACACCGAGGGTCTGAGCCAAGAGAGTTTGTCAACTGGATGTAGTAGTCCTGTTTGGCAAGTGAGCAGTATATAAACAATAAATTGATATTGACACTGTTAACACTTCTCTCTCCATTCTTCATCCACTTTGCTGAACACAGTTTATTTCATTCTAGTTCAATCTCCACAAAGCATTATCTTATTGTGTTATCAATTTTATTATGTTGCACTGTGTAGGTTGGTGGATAATGATGTTGCTTACCTGTAATGAGGGTTTCTCTACAGACGGCATGGGAATATATAGCTACACTAGTTGGTGACATCATTCTATGGTGCCAATGTGCCGTAGCTCAGTTCAGAAAAAGGGTCATATCTGTTATGTGCAAGTTAAACTTCAGTCCTGAGGACTCGCACTTAACCAGAGTGCACTGTACTTGGTGGAAGCCATGCTAAGGGGCTCAAAAGGAGGCAAGAGTGCAGAGAGGATGACGACAGGCTGGCAGCAGGTTCTGGACCAGGCGGGTTGATATGAAAATTCATGAGTCCTCTCAAAGTGGGTCACAAATAAATGGAGTGAAATAGCTATGTTGTCTCCCAGGTCATGGTAAGCAGCAATGGCAGTCAAATGAAGTCAGACAGGTAGTTTTGAATACTGATTGAGAGAATTCTAGTATGTAGATTAGGAGCTGAGACAGGAAGCATGTGAATAGACTATGGTCCAGGATTGTGCCTAACTAGTGAAATGGCTCCATATGAATCAGCACTTGCTGGAGGTCTTGCAAGCTAAAAGGAGGATGTCCTTCACCATAAGTGGTCAACACAACTCTGTTCAATTGCCAGACAGTCAGGGAGAGAGTCTGAAGGTTGGGGTGAAGAAGAGAACATTGTTGCTCTATTAGTAGCATCAAGTGGTTGCTAAGAAGGAGCAGGTACCAGATCTATCTGATCCTTCTAGGAACTATGGCCAAGACCAAGCTCATTGTCTTTCCACCCAAACCCACTTCTCTCCCTCCACTCTCTATTTCAGTCTATAACACCCTCATCCTCCCCGTCTCATCTGCCCGCAACCTCGGAGTCATCTTCGACTCCTCCCTCTCCTTCTCTGCCCATATCCAGCAGACAGCCAAGACCTGTCGCTTCTTTCTCTATAACATCAGCAAAATTCGCCCTTTCCTCTCTGAGCACACCACCCGAACTCTCGTCCACTCTCTCATTACCTCTCGCCTTGACTACTGTGACCTACTCCTCACTGGCCTCCCACTTAACCATCTATCCCCCTTCAATCCGTTCAGAACTCTGCTGCGCGTCTTATCTTCCGCCTAGACCGATATGCTCATATCACCCCTCTCCTCAAGTCACTTTACTGGCTTCCGATCAGGTACCGCATACAGTTCAAGCTTCTCCTACTAACCTACAAATGCACTCAATCTGCAGCCCCTCACTATCTCTCTACCCTCATCTCCCCTTACGCTCCTACCCGTAACCTCCGCTCACAGGACAAATCCCTCCTCTCAGTACCCTTCTCCACCATCGCCAACTCCAGATTCTGCCCTGCCTCGCCCTATGCTTGGAATAAACTCCTTGAGCCCATACGCCAAGCCCCCTCCCTACCCATCTTCAAATCCTTGCTCAAAGCCCACCTCTTCAATGTCGCTTTCAGCACCTAACCATTGTACCTCTATCCAGGAAATCTAGACTGCCTCAATCTTGATTGACTGCACTTTTTGTCCTTTAGATTGTAAGCTCCTTTGAGCAGGGACTGTCCTTCTTTGTTAATTGTACAGCGCTGCGCAACCCTGGTAGCGCTTTAGAAATGTTAATAGTAGTAGTAGTAGTAGTAACTATAAGAATGAGTTGCACCCTGTCCTGTCAAGCCTTGAGGGGTGTCCTGGCTAGTCGAAGGAAGGGGGAGGGACGGGAATAAAGCAGGCCCCTATCCCAAAGTAAGGTATTGTGAGCCTGGCTGCTGTCTAGGTCTCTCCTAGCCTAAAGTTTATATTTTTATTGTTCCAGGCATGCACGGGGACTGCCATGCCAAGACAGCTCTCCAACATGGAAAGGGTCAGGTTGTACTATAGCTGCTGTGAGATGGGAGTACAGTAGGTCCAGCAAGGACAGAAGGCAGAATATTGTGGCCGCTTTCCCCTGCTGTCTATTGTGAACCCGTTACAGTTTAGCTACTTTCCTTCTCTGAAAAGCAGCAGGGGATATGTACGCATACTAGCTGCAGGTCTCTGTGGCTGTCATGTTGTGACCCGAGGAGAGCAGGTGGAGTCGTCTTAGTGCAAAGGCCACTTGGCCAAAAGCAGTCTCTGTTGCAAATTGGAGTCTATGCAATAGTGCCTAGTGAAAATCTAGAGAGATAACCAAGTGGGTGCACTGTATATCTCAACCAAGGGAGTGAACCTGATGTGGCCACAGACATGGCAGTGGCTTATAGGCGATGAAGGCCCACTAGGAAGAGTGGGTCAAGAGCCTCTTGCTGGTAGTGGAAAGAGATGAAGTCTGATATCAAGTTGGAGATGGTGTGCCTAATGAAGCATTAGCTAGTATGTTGTGCATATCATCGTGGAGATCTGGTGCTCCGAGCTAGGCCATACCACAGGAACCAATAGCCACTGCCATAGACATCATAGGTGGAACAAATGTTATAGATGGCTTCTTGATGAGGTTAGTCTCTTTTGTCAGCAGAGATGTCCTCCAGCCGAATGAGGCTCAAAAGTTGATAGTGCAGGATCTGCAATCAATGAACTATGATCTTTAGTGTTAGCACAAAGGCCCAATAGACCCAATTGAGTCCAGAAGCTTATTGTCACTGCCCGGGGGGGGTGGGGGGAGCGGTTAAGCTGATACTTCAGATTTTCATTTTCTTTAGGGATGCTCCAGACACTATAGATTGATATGGTGGTAACAGGATGGGAGTGTTCCAGGGCAGGATGTACCTTATATTTTAGCTCAAGTACTCAGGAGGCTGCAGCCCCCGATAGAGCTGATTGCCAGATGGGCAGAGCGGGCAAGGACTTTTGTGCTAGCACAGGACAGTCAGATGGACTGGAAATTCCTTCTGTCTGCAGGTGCTTGTATGGAGAACAGCTGCAAGGCAACATAAAATGTATTGTACTGTTTTGGGATCTTGCCAGGTAGTGGAGGAGTGGCCTAGTAGTTAGGGTGGTGGACTCGGTTCCTGGGGAACTGAGTTCGATTCCCACTTCAGGCACAGGCAGCTCCTTGTGACTCTGGGCAAGTCACTTAACCCTCCATTGCCCCATGTAAGCAGCATTGAGCCTGCCATGAGTGGGAAAGCGCAGGGTACAAATGTAACAAAAAAATAAAATAGTTGTAACCTGAATTAGCCACTGTTGGAAACAGGATCCTGGGCTTGGTGGACCTTCGTTCTGTCCCAGTAAGGCAACACTTATGTACTAGTTTCCTCCATGCAGCAATCGATCGAAGGGAATCCAGTGCAGCGAGTTCCCTGGTAGGCTAATATTTGGGGTTTGTTTTTTGGTTTGGTGCAGGGTCCCACTGACAGGAGAGAAGTTGTGACTGGCCTGCAGCACAGGTGAGGTAAACTGACTTCTAACCACGTTGGCAGGCTCTCATGGAATGGGAATCCCCATGTGTTCCTGAACAATAAAAATTTCAAGCTAAGGGAGAGCTCTGGTACATTAGCTGTTAGACATCACCAACTAGTGTATCTGCATATTCTCAGCTTGTCTGTGGAGCTAAGTTATTTAGCAACAATGCCTGAACAGAAGAAATCCAGGGAAAAAGAAACCTTCAAGTTATAATCATGTGGTCTCTTCTTCATAATCTGTTTTCTCACAAATCTTCCTCAAAATCACCGAGCAAGTCCCTGTGGAATTGCATTCACCAACACTCTCCAAAGAGGGGACAACGCAGTGTGCAGATCCAGCTCGCACGAGGACATAGCCTCTCTCAGGTAATGCCGACTAGTATAATTAGACCAGACTATTCATTTCCTCCAAACATACTACATTATACTAGTCAGCATTTCTATAGCGCTGCGTACGCCTTGTAACGCTATAGAAATGCTAAATAGTAGTAGTAGATTGTATAATATATGCTGTCTGAACTCTGCCACAGTGCCCAGAGCGCTCCTTTTTGTGTGTGTGTTGTGGGGGGGGGGGGGGGGGGGGGGGGGGGGAGAGAAGGGATAAAAACCAGGCCTAGATAACTAAACCTCCCCCATCCGTACACACAAGTGATGACACTGTTCACATCAAGATCACGAGGAAGCACCCCCTTTGATTGTAGGCACTCAAAACAACAAAGTGATTTTCAGACGTTCGCAAAAAGCAGACATCTACTAGAGGGCACACAGAATTTGATTTTCTGAAATACGTTGCAATTATGGTTGCTCAAGCAAGCTCTAACAAGAGGTTTTAAACTGGTATCTCAAACTAGGACAAGTAAACTCGAAGGCCACAACAAAACAGATCAAAGAAAATGCTTATATACCTTGATCAGGGACAAAATCTTCATGTATAATGGGGACATCCAGGCGAATTCGCTTCAGGCAGGTCTGAGGGAACATAGATTAAATGTATATTGAAATAGCATCTCTACTCTGCACAGCTTCATCTGCTGTTCATTTGACAGCAGGTTTGCTTTTTTTGTTTTACTGGGGAGGGATAGAAAGGGGTGAAGGAGTCCAGTCATGTACCCTGCGCTCCTGTGGGTTTCCAGATGAATAGTAAACCAGGGTTGGGATCTGGCAACAAGCAACTTCATTTAGAAAACTAGAACCTTTGTAGACTTATTGTACACTTTAAGAAATTTTGGGAGTCTAGTGATATACTTATAGCAAATGGAAGAAACAATCTATCCAGAACTTGAATTCTATGCATCATTCTGCTGAAAGGATTTATGCGAGTTGTGTATGGAGCCATCGCACAGGTAGCCTGGCAGCTAGACAGACCCTGTCGGCAGGAACCATTTGCTGTGTGTGACAGCCTGAGCTTACACCTTACTGCTGAAAAGTGCAACCATGCACAGGACAGTCACAGTTGAAGAGCAGCAAAAAGACTGAAGTGGGGGCTTGAACCTTAATAGCTATTTAACTACAAGGCTACAAAGCTGCAAAAGGAAATTGTGAATATAATCCATTCACACATCACATGGATCAATTTCATGCTCATATCACCCCTCTCCTCAAGTCACTTCACTGGCTTCCGATCAGGTACAACGAAGCAAACACCCACAGAAGGTGAACTCTCCACAGGAAAACCAATGAAAGGCAAAACACACAGTGGATCCAAAAAAGTCCTCTCACAATGAGTGTCTTCCTGAACAACACTGTGTGTTTTGCCTTCCGATCAGGTACCGCATACAGTTCAAGCTTCTCCTACTAACCTACAAATGCACTCGATCTGCAGCCCCTCATTACCTCTCTACCCTCATCTCCCCTTACGTTCCTACCCGTAACCTCCGCTCTCAAGACAAATCCCTCCTTTCAGTACCCTTCTCCACCACTGCCAACTCCAGGCTCCGCCCTTTCTGCCTTGCCTCACCCCATGCGTAGAACAAACTCCCTGAGCCCATACGCCAGGCCCCCTCCCTGCCCATCTTCAAATCCTTGCTCAAAGCCCACCTCTTCAATGTCGCTTTCGGCACCTAACCACTACACCTCTACTCAGGAAATTTAGACTGCCCCAACTTGTCATTTCGTTCTTTAGATTGTAAGCTCATCTGAGCAGGGACCGTCCTTCTTTGTTAATTTGTACAGCACTGCGTAACCCTAGTAGCGCTCTAGAAATGTTAAGTAGTAGTAGTAGTAGTAACAACAGTCACTCAAACAACACTGCCTTAAACCTTACTATTCAGCACACACCTAGACCACCCATTAACAAGGGTAACAAACAGTACAGGCACATTCCAATTATACACACATCTCCTTTTAAACTAAAAAGAGAAAAAAAGGGAGGGGGCACTTTATCTCATATTAAGAAATATCTGCTTTTCTAATCTTCCTATATATTTGTGTGCTCAGCTGTTCTGCGAATATATTTTATTGATAACCTTTTATTGCTCTGGCACGGTTTCTTTGACTCTCCTTCCCCAAGTCCCCTCCTAAGCTGTCTGTTCTGAATTTCCATGAGTACCCTCATGTTCATAATGCCGACAGCAGCTGAGAAAAGCTTTCAGAAACGTATCTTTTCCGGAATGAAACAAAGATAAAAACGGGCATGCATAAAGATTTTCTTTTCAAAAGAGTGTTTTCAATGCTTTATTTACAGACTACAACAATAGTTTAACCAGTGGCAGTACAAGAGCCATGCTGACGGCAGCTCAAACTTATCATATTAAAAGGCAGCCAACAGTAGATGTAGCAAGAAAGGAAGAAAAAGCCAAATTCTTTTATAATTCAGACTTTCTGTTGCCAGTGTCCCTGAAAGGGAATGCTCTTCCCTCTGATACAGAACTGACTCAGTATCCCAGCACGGTCTTAAGGCTGTCAGCTTGTTGAATGAAGCCTCACTGTGGCCAGCGTAGGGCCTTAAGCGTGTGTGGACATTCAACGTACCAACCTGGCTACAATGAGGCTTCTTTAAACGGTTGACAGTGGCCTCAGTGCCACCCTAGGTGAACGCCTAGTCCACTCAGGGGTCAGGCAGACCATGCCTAACCTTCCTAAATTGCTCAAGCCTATTTGCTCTCAAGGCTGTCAAACATTAAAAATGTATTCCTTAACTGCTTTGAAGGTGTGCGTAATTACACCCCACCGCCAGTGCGATTATGACAGCTGCAATCCCCAAAAGGACCACTCTATCTTTCTTCCTTATTCACCCCAGTACTGGCTGACTCCCCCTAGACTTGGGGGAGTTTCCTTTGAACGCGTACTCAACATTTAATTCATCTCTTTCCTTTAGGAAGCAGCGTAAAGCATACTTATTTCAGAAGGCATTTTCATAAGAGTAAAGGCTGGGACTTGCACTTGATTGTTATTTCTGACATGATGTGGAGTTTGTTTTGTACGATTTGTGAATTTGCTTTGTATTTTTTTATTACATGTTAAGCATTTGGTTATTTTGATTATGTATGTAATTTATTATAATCTGCTAGGAACTGTGGACTAAGCGGAAATAAATCCCAAAAACTATTTGTGGGTGGCTCCTACCAATTGTGCAGAAGTTTCCCCATTCACCATGCTGGGGCCAGCATTCTTCTGCATATCCATGGCGTTTAACTTTACCATAGTGCAGTGGCGTAGCTACGTGGGGCCAGGGCCCCCGTAGATTTGGCCCTGGACTCCCCTGCCAACGACCCCCCCCTCCCGCTGCCAACCCTTCCCCGCCATGGGCTACCTTTGCTGGCGGGGGACCCCAATCCCCGCCAGCCGAGGTCCTCTCCTTCCTCCGAAGGCTTCGTTCTGTTTCTGACGTCCTGCACATTGTACGTGCAGAACGTCAGACTCACAGAAACAGAACGAAGCCTTGCTGGCTGATCTGCAAGGCTTCGTTCTGTTTCTGTGAGTCTGACATCCTGCACGTATAATGTGCAGGACGTCAGAAACAGAACGAAGCCTTCGGAGGAAGGAGAGGACCTCCTCGGCTGGTGGGGTTTGGGGTCCCCCGCCAGCAAAGGAAGCCCACGGTGATAGCGGGGGAGGGTTGGCGGCGAGGGGGGGGTCTAAAATATGCCCCCTCACCTCGGGCTCTGGCCCCCCCTCCCACCAAAGTCTGGCTACGCCCCTGACATAGTGTAATACCATTTGAACAGTAATTTAGATATTAGGTGGTGACTAGCAATCCAAATTCTTGGTATTCAGCCACACACTGTGAAGAAACAGTGTGTGCCTGTAAAATGTATTTGATATTTTCCAGTCTCATTGACTTCTCTTTCTTTTATTTGGCACACAGATAATAGGAAGTGTCTGTAGTGATGTGACTAGTTTTTATTTGAAACTTGACTGTTCTGGGCTCTGATTGGCAGCCACCACCACTATCACCTTTGTGAGCGTGCGAGGACCTGTAGCGAGTCCGAAAGGAAGAGCCTGAAACTGGTAATACCTGCCCCAAACCACAAATTGAAGAAAAACGCTGATGCATGGGCCAAATAGGGATACGCAAGTAAGCTTCGGTCAAATCTAGTGCCATCAGAAACTCTCCGGACCTCACCACCACTATGACCGACCGAAGGGTCTCCATATGAAAAGAGGAAACCTTGAGGGCCCGACTGACCATCTTGAGGTCCAGAATTGGACGGAAATATCCTTCTTCAGAACCACAGAATAAATGGAATAACAACCATATCTGAACTCTGCAGAGGGAACCGGACAAATAGCCTATAAATCGAGAAGCCTTTCTAGTGTACCGCGAATCACGCCCACCTTGAAATGGAAGCGACAAGGAGACTCCAGAAAGGCTTCTGGAAGATGCTGCGTGAAGGCGTACCCATCTTGAATAAACCTCTAGTATTTATATCCCACATTTTCCCACCTCTTTGCAGGCTCAATGTGGCTTACATTATGCCGCAATGACAAGCAGTACACCAAGCAGATATTATAAAACAATTCTGGATGTATGTGAAGGAGTTCACATTTGTTGATCATTAGTACCCACTGACCGGAAGTAATCTGGGCCCACCTCCAATAGAACTGTGTTAACTGAGCTCCCACAGTAATTAGAGGCTGGACCCAGAAACCTTCATTGGGCAGGACGGGAGGGGGATTGAAAGGAAGATCCCGAGTCCCTGCCTCCTCTTTGAACCTCCTGAAAGGACCGATTCCTCTGAAAAAAAAATGAGACCTCTGAGCCAGAGCAACTCTCCCTGGCCTATACCGGAGACAATCTCGCCCTCACCCCCTAGTAGGGAGCAGAGAACGGCCTGACATTCTGGGTCTGTCCTCAGGGAGCCGAGGCACTTTAGTCTCTCCTAGACTTCGAACAACTTGTCTAACTCTTGCCCGAAAAGAAGCACAGAAGAGGAATACACTCAACTTCGACTTAGAAGCCATGTCCACAGACCAACTCCGCGGCCACACATAAAACTTAAATGAAGCGCTTAGCAAATCATACAAAGAGTCTGCCAAAAAGGCAGAGCCCATCTCAAGCTTTGCCACATCAGAATCTATTAAAGCCACATCATCTGAAGCTCTGTCTAAAATGCACTCAGACCAGCGGAAACATGCCCTAGCAACCAAGGAACCACAGATGGCTGCTTGAACCACTAAGGCTGAGACATCAAAACTGCTCTTTAAAAGGGCTTCCTTACACCCAGTGCAATTTTTCTAGCAAAAAAGGTGCCGGTACTCAAATGCCAAGCCACCCTTCAGGGGTGGTGTGATTACTGAGGGAGCCACCCCACAATAGCCAGGCCCCCTGCAACCAGTCACAGAATCTATGACAAGGCAGAACTGGTGTCTTGAGCCTGAGCTCTTTCATTAAAACTTGTGGTCCATGGGTCAATTTTAGCAGACACTGGAAAAGGTGCCGGTACTCAGTACCCCCGAGTACCCCCTCAAAAAATGCCCTGCTAACGCCTATCCTGAACATCCTTAAGAGCTGTACCCCCATCCACCGAAACCATATTCCTCTTTGTAACCGAGACAACTGCATCCACAACAGGGGGATTAAGAAGGGCCTTGTGAGAATCTGGAACAAGATAGAGACGAACCATTGATCTAGCAAGCCAAAAGGGAGAGTCAGGGGCATCCCACTGAGCCTGAATTATATCTCAAATGTCCTGATGCATAGGAAACACCTTACCTGGTCTTCTAATACCCTTCCCTAGAAGATTCAGTTCTCGATGGCCAGGGATTGGTCCTCTTTGAAATGCAAGATACAAGCTACCAAAGAAATAAGCTCTTGCAAATCTTCCTTGTGGAAAATATGAACCAAAGAAGGATCCTCTCCCCGAAGGCAAGGGCTCTCCCCCCTCCCCCGGTTTCCAACATGCTGGGATCCTCAGAAAGCAACCCCGCCCCTAAATAGTCTGGCCACTCCAAAGAAGGCATGTTGTGATCTGGATCAGATACCAGACCCTCCACTAGATCCCAGGACCCCCTGGGATGCTTTGCAAGCAGTACCTGCCACTCCATGTTCTCACCCAAAGGAGCTGAAGGGGGATTAGAGTTCTGCGATATAAAAGCTTTATACATCTGTAACACAAATCCAGGCAGGAAGCCGCCCGAGGACCCCGAGGGCACAGACAAAGGTTAAATTGGCCTGTTCCAATGGAAGCAGCAGGTCTGTGCTGGCACAGTGAGACAAAATGATGGCATTTCCTGCCACTCCGGGCACCAGAAATTTCTCCGAGCCACCTGAATCCCTAGAAACCATGGCCGCCACCACCGCTACATCAACGACCCAGGAGGAACTGGATTCCACTGCACTGTCCACTGCCGTACAGAATTTGCAGACTCCAGCAGCCATCAGACCGCACCAGAGACACACTGAGCAATGTAATATTTAAGCTTCTCAGCCACAAAATAACTAAAGAAAAGCTGAGGCCGACAGAGCTGCCTTGCTCGTTCGCGCCTCTGAATGACATTGCCTTTAGTTTTTTTGTTTTGTTTTTTTTACTTTTGTCTGCGGCTGTCTCTCCCATAGCCTAAATCATTCTTCCCTCAAAGAGTTGAAGGCTGGCTGACAACCTGCAGAGATCAATCAAGCAGGGAGACCAAGGGAGGAGATGGGAGGGAGGAACCCGGCCACCCGAATGCGACACCCCCAAGGCTTAGGGAGACTCCCGTGGATCTCAGCCTCCAGACATAGCAAGAGACACTGGGGCACAGAATAACTAAAAATCAAACCACTCACAAGACCAATTGAAGTATTTAAAATTATAGAAGAAAAAGAAATATACAGAGAGACTCTGAATGGGCTCACCACCTTCCACCTGCTGGAGACTGATGATACTGAGTCTAGTTCCAGTTAGCCAGGACTCTCACTGGCTCTCTCTAGAGTCAACGTTTTCAGTCTCCACCTGCTGGAAGGCGTGCACAACCCATCAGCTGCATTCTGGGCCAGTCCACAGGGATGTTAAGGAATTACTTCTTTGGATACAGAAACCCTCCCAATGTTAAAGAAATCAAATGCATCACTTCACATACAATTGGTTTGGTTGTCAGTTCAGGGAAAGTAGAAAAGACAACCAACCGGTTTATTAAAATATATGAACTCTTTTTTTTATTTTTAACATCACCTAGATTAAATATATTCTTAAACCCTCGAAAATCTACTTTATCATCATCTAACTAATTGTAGCAGTATATACGATTTTCTCTTGTCTCATATACTGGAATTGGGGTAGTGGGATTTAAGGGGTGGGGGTATCTGTAGTATGAGTGTTTGCACTACTCAATCACTGGGTATGTTTTGTAAAAAGAACGGTTTCTCCTGTTGGTACTACTGTTGAAATTTAATAAAAATGCAGTTTATGTAGAAAATATTCATCCCTTTCCAATCCAACCTTACTGAAATCTCAGAGAAAATAATCACTGCCATGAACATCCTAGCGTCCTGGGCCAACACTTTCAAGATGAAATTAAACAAAGGAAAAACCCAATGCCTAATCCTTTCATCACAACATGCTACTCTGCTCCCAACCACCCTGATCACCCCTGACGTCACAATCCCAATATCTGACAATCTAAAAATCCTAGGAGTAACTCTAGACAACCACCTAACTTTGGAAACCCATGCAAAAGCCACGACGAAGATGTTCAACATGATGTGGGTACTGAAAAGAATAAAACCATTCCTCCCACAGCAAATGTTCTGCAACCTAGTACAATCCACAGTACTCACCCATGCCGACTACTGCAACAGCATCTTCATCGGCTGCAAAGCCCAAATCATGAAAAAACTCCAAACCGCCCAAAACACAGCAGCCAGACTCATTTTTGGCAAACCACGATTTGAAAGTGCAACACCACTTTGTGAAAAACTTCAAGGAATGCATAAATTTCAAAGCCCACACAATGATCCCGAACATATCCTTCATCTTCCCAACTGCAAAGGCCTCAAATATAAAACCTACTATGCTTTCAACTTCTCCGTGATAGGCAGCCAACTCTGGAATGCAATACCACGACACATCCAAACAACCAATGAACCCCTACCCTTCCGAAAGCTGCTGAAGACTTACCTCTTCAAACAAGCTTACCCAAACAACCCAACCTAATTCTCAAACCTAATTCCACACCAACAGCACTACTCACACTTCAATCCTCTCCCCCACATCTCTCCCCATTGTTTTAACTCTTAACTTGAACATCTCGATACTTGTATCATACTTTGTGTATCTCTGTGATACTTTGTACCATAGCTTGTAAGCCGCACTGAGCCTATCAAGCGGGAAAGAGCGGGGTATAAATGCTATAAATAAAACAAAACATATCCATCCATTTATTGTCCAACGTTTAGCAACTTAATAGCCAAAATCACCTCCTTTGGGGTGACAGGATCTCAGCAACTGATCAGAATTGCTTGGCCTGTTCTAACACCATACAGACATTTCCAAATTTGAAACAGAACAAGAAAACAAATTGTTCTCCTATAGTTAATTTAGTGTGGTTTAATTTTTGATAACGTATTCCATGCTAATTTTGCTGGTCCCTTGTGTAGAGCTGCGAAAGAGCAAGCTTACTGCAAGTTCCTCTCTACACTTACCTGAACTTCTTTCTTATTCCCCAGCGTCTCCATTCTGTCAACAAAATCATCAAACTGCAACTTGGGGAAGAGCCGATGTGCCCAGTGCTCCATGTGTCTTATCAGTGTCTTCAAGTCTTCTGCCTGTAAGAAGAAAGCAACATGAGCTTCCTTCCAGGTGCCACTTACTATCTCTGGGAACATGTCAAGTTTCTACCACCACACAAATCAAAAATATAATAAAGTGGGTCTATTCCATAAGAGTAAAAGTGTACTGTAGTCCCGCCACGTAGAGAAAGACATGCTGACTAGATATTTCAATTAACGATCCTTCATATGTCACACTATTGCCACCTTTCTTTGTGTCCTTTGCCAAAATTTCCGACATGTCTAATCAGAAATAAGCAAATGCGCTAGCTGACAGTGTATGTAAATGAAAACATTCAAGCAATGCTTGAATGTTTTCACTTACATACACTGTCAGCTAGCACATTTGCTTATTTCCGATCTGAGGAAGAAGGGCAACCTTCGAAAGATAATCAAGAAATGTATTAAGTTATGTCCAATAAAAAAGGTATCCTCTTATTTTCTTTTCCATGTTTTATTTTGTTTGATTTCTATAGATTCTACATGGAATGTTGCTATTCCACTAGCAACATTCCATGTAGAAGTCAGCCCTTGTAGATCACCAATGTGGCCGCGCAGGCTTCTGCTTCTGTGAGTCTGACGTCCTGCACGTACGTGCAGGACGTCAGACTCACAGAAACAGAAGCCTGCGCAGCCTTCTACATGGAATGTTGCTAGCGCAGCCTTCTACATGGAATGTTGCTATTGGAATAGCAACATTCCATGTAGAATCTCCAATAGTAGCAACATTCCACGTAGAATCTCCAATAGTAGCAACATTCCATGTAGAATCTCCAATGGTATCTATTTTACTGTCATAGTAATGCTTGAATGTTTTCACTTATATACACTGTCAGCTAGCACATTTGCTTATTTCCGATCTGAGGAAGAAGGGCAACCTTCGAAAGCTAATCAAGAAATGTATTAAGTTATGTCCAATAAAAAAGGTATCATCTTATTTTCTTTTCCATGTTTATTTTGTTTGATTTCTATAGATTCTACATGGAATGTTGCTATTCCACTAGCAACATTCCATGTAGAAGTCGGCCCTTGTAGATCACCAATGTGGCCGTGCAGGCTTCTGCTTCTGTGAGTCTGACGTCCTGCACGTATGTGCAGGACGTCAGACTCACAGAAACAGAAGCCTGCGCAGCCTTCTACATGGAATGTTGCTAGTGGAATAGCAACATTCCATGTAGAATCTCCAATAGTAGCAACATTCCTTGTAGAATCTCCAGTAGTAGCAACATTCCATGTAGAATCTCCAATAGTAGCAACATTCCATGTAGAATCTCCAATGGTATCTATTTTACTGTCATAGTAATGCTTGAATGTTTTCACTTATATACACTGTCAGCTAGCACATTTGCTTATTTCCGATCTGAGGAAGAAGGGCAACCTTCGAAAGCTAATCAAGAAATGTATTAAGTTATGTCCAATAAAAAAGGTATCATCTTATTTTCCTTTCCATGTTTTATTTTGTTTGATTTCTATTGATAACCTTAAGAGTGGACTAACACGGCTACCACACTCCTCTACTTGACATGTCTAATAAACTGCAAAATCAATCACTATCCTACACTTGCACCATGTAGAAGTGAGTAAGAAATAGATAGTTTTTATGGAGCTGCTGCATTTCTCTCTTTGAATCCACTCACCATACCAGCAATTCAAGTGTGTTTAGGGAACCACTGTAATAGTAAACATTTTCCCAGAGGCATGTTACAGAATACAGTGTCTAATCATTCACAGTGCTAGACCCTAAGATGAAGGGATTTCTATAAAGAATTGCTGCTTCTGAAAGGTTTTATTCTGTTTACTGATTTCTTACCTCATGTCCTTTGCCTCGGAATTTTATCTCATCAAACATGTGCCGTAGAGCTGGAAGGCCACGTTCTGAAACCAGCCTGGGAATATTAGTAAAACAAGAGATTAACTCTTCAGATACAAAAATAAATATGTAAACAGCTTTTCACAGCAGCATTTGGCATGGGCCAAATCTAATCACACAACAATACTCATTTATTAGCCCATCTATCTGGGCCATATTAAGCAGAATACAACATTCAAAATCAAACCAAATAGGACATCACCTATACACAATGCTCCTTCTAAAAGTGCCCTTAGATGGTGTTGCCACTCCAAAATTGTTTGCAATCAATACACCCAATTCATCGTTGGTTTTATTTTTTTTTTTTTCTAATTTTTCACTCATATCAGTAAGTTCTACCATTCTACAATAACTTATATAATGATCACTACCACTTATCATACTTCTTCAGCAGAGCATTTTGGCAAAGTCGTCGATGAAAATCCAAAATGCTCAGGGCCTCCAGCGCTTTAGAAATCATGTCCATCAACTCTTCTCTCTGGAAAAGGCAGAGCACTGTGGGATAATTTCCCCCCCCCCCCCCTCCATTTCTCCTTCCTTTGAAGCATCAACCATTGAAGGCTCCTTACTAAAGGCCACTATGAGACTCCTCCAGAATCCAGCAATGAAGACTCCCACCCCTCTAACAGGGGTCTCTTAGGTCAGTGCAGGTCACTTGCAGGTTAACTGCCTATGTTCTCCTGTTCAGTCGACCTCATAAGTACATAAGTATTGCCATACTGGGAAAGACCAAAGGTCCATCAAGCCCAGCATCCTGTTTCCAACAGTGGCCAATCCAGGTCACAAATACCCGGCAAGATCCCCAAAATGTACAAAACATTTTATACTGCTTATCCCAGAAATAGTGGATTTTCCCCAAGTTCATTTAATAACAGTCTATGGACTTTTCCTTTAGGAAGCCGTCCAAACCTTTTTTAAACTCCGCTAAGCTAACCACCTTTACCACATTCTCTGGCAACGAATTCCAGAGTTTAATTACACATTGAGTGAAGAAACATTTTCTCCAATTCATTTTAAATTTACTACATTGTAGCTTCATCGCATGCCCCCTAGTCCTAGTATTTTTGGAAAGCGTGAACAGACGCTTCACATCTACCCGATCAACTCCACTCATTATTTTATAGACCTCTATCATATCTCCCCTCAGCCGCCTTTTCCCCAAGCTGAAGAGCCCTAGCCGCTTTAGCCTTTCGTCATAGGGAAGTCGTCCCATCCCCTTTATCATTTTCGTCACCCTTCTCTGCACCTTTTCTAATTCCACTATATCTTTTTTGAGATGCGGCGACCAGAATTGAACACAATATTCGAGGTGCGAATACTGTATCTGCTTCATCAGAAAGGCTTGGTAGAGAAGCAAGATAAGTTCCAGAGAAAATCCCACAGTTGCAGCAGGAATATCCAGCAAATCTGCCTCCCAAGCAGCACGTGTCCCATCCTGGGAGAGGAGCAGCTGGTAGCGTCCCCTGGACCTTGGGAGGACAAGATAGCTGCCCCTCCTGCATTTTTTCCAGCTGCCAGGTCAAGAATAGAGCTTAAGCACCTCTACTGGTCCCTGAACAGGAAGCCAACACCACCATGAAGCAAAATTGCACCCCTGCAGCACAGTGAACATACTTTTGCACTGCTTTCACAGGCCCCACACTTAGTGTGTTCAACTAGCATCTCCATGCTTCCACCACAAAACCGAAGCACTAGATTCCCAAACTGGCCCAAGGCCACCTCCACAACCACAGGAGAAAGCCACCGGGCCCCCAACAGCAAAAATAGGCCGCCTCCTAAAAAATGCCAGCTGCTGAGGTTAGTTTATCTAGGCATTAGACCAACTGCTTCAGCCATTCTGCTGATAACCCGATGCTGCTGCTGGCTGATCAGACTGAGGGGCGAGGAACATAGTGAAAGGAACTCTTCTGTTGCTGACAGATGAAGGCAGGACTGGCAGGCAAATGCCAAAATTCATATCAACATTTTCCCCCCAAATCCAAGCAATTGGGGGTGGGGGGAAGAGGGGGTTTAAGATTAATAGAGAGAAATATTAAGAGAAAATAGTCCATGTTCCTTCCTTGCCTAAGCAGGACTCCTCTAGGTATTCCCAACAAAAAGATTGCATATGGCAAGACTCTGGATAGCCCTCGACTGCCCTAGCCCAACCAAGTGATCAACTCGTCAAGTGGCCTAGGATCTGCTGGTAGATCACATCAAACTGCATGAATTGCCTGCCTCCATCTCCTAGAGACACAGATGGAAAACTACCTGATAATTTTCTTTCCTTTCAATCATAGCAGATAAGTCCAGAAATTGTGGTTTATGACCATCTATCAACAGGTGGAAATATAGGACAAAAAGTGGTCATGTAGAATGGTAAGCAGTTAGGCCAATCAGTATTTCACATAAAGCAGGAATAATACATGAACCGTAACAAACTCCTCCTTCCCCAACATGGTATGAGAAATTTGACGATCTAAATAGAGAAAACAACTAAGAGCGGGTTTCTGAACTCATCTGCTGTGATTAAAGGAAAGAAAATTCAGGCAAGACAAACTTTACCTTCTTTACCAGCAGCAGACGAGTCCAGAAATTGTGGGATGTAGCAAAGTGGTCCTGAAAAAGAGCAGGAAAAACACCTGCAGAAAGAATTGATCTTTCTGTTCTAGGAGAGATATCCAAATGGTAATGTTTGGAAAATGTGTGCAAACAGAAATGTATAGATCAGCTACTTGGTCCTAAGAGAAAAAGCATGAGATTCTGCCCATGATGTTGAGTGCTCTGGTAGAATGAGCTCTCAAGGTACTAGGAAGTTGCTTAAAGGGAAACATATAAACTGAAGAAATGGACTCCTTAATCCAGCAAGCAACTGTTGCCTTACAGGCCATATTTCCTTTATTTGGACCCGCAAACAAGATGGTCTGACTGGCGAAAATCACTGGTGACTGCTTAGTACTGAAGGAGAACTCAATGTACATCAAGAAAATGCAAGGAGTCAAATTCCTTACCATATTCTTCTCTATTAAAGAATGGTAGAAACAAAAGTTGATTTAGATGAAAGCAAGAAATAGCTTTCAGCATAAAAGATGGGACAGTTCAGACAGTTACTTCAGCCTCTGAGAAACAAAGGAATGGATCCCTTGAGGAAGTGGAGAACCCCATTAGTTTACATTATACCAGGTAAAAATGTCTGAGCCCACACTGTCTTGCTGAGATCAGTCAGCTGGAAAAGAGAACAAAAATCAAGAAAGGGCAATGGAACCCACCTCTCTCTCTCAATTATGTACTTTCAAGAGAATCCAATATGCTGTTTTACACTACAAAAAGAGAACACTAAGACAAAACACATTACCTCTGAGCATCCAGCTTAGGCCTGGGCCTTTTCACAGCTTTTCTGACAGTCACAGGAGTTTCTTCTGCCGGAGAGTCGTCTCCGTTTCCATCCTCAACTGGAAGAAAAAAAAATAGCAGACCCCTTTGAATCATTACAATAAAGAACTCAAGGCAAAACAAGTGAAAGTGTGATCGGGAGTAAAGGGAGAAGATAGATTTGGTGGCATGACACACTTGTGTGAATAGATAAAAGTGAAGATACTTACCTGTAGCAGGTACTCTCCACGGACAGCAATCCTTATATTCTCACACATAGGTAGCGCAATCCCGCACTGCCCAGTCCAGCGCCTTTTAAGAGCTTTGTGGAGTGCAAAGCCACACTCCACTGCGTATGCACGAGTGCCTTCCCGTCCATCATGAGAGAGTGGTTACCGAAGTTGAATACTACAGCATAAAAAAACGAAAAAAATAGGAGACAACTTCAAGAGGAGGTGGGAGAGCTGTGAGAATATAAGGCCTGCTGTCCTCGGAGAATACATGCTACAGGTAAGTATCTTTGCTTTCTCTGTGGACAAGAAGGCAAATTTATTCTCACATATGGGGAATCCCTACCAACCAGATGCACCAAAAGCAACAAAACATTGGGCAGTGCAGCCTGGAACAGAATAAAACAGGCTGGGGGGGGGGGGGGGGGGAAATTGGATTCTAGACCACAAAAATATTCTACAAAAACTGTCTGCTCGACCCAACTGTTGAGTCGGGTATCCTGCTCAAGGCAATATAGCAAGATGTGAATGTGTGGACAGACCACCACATTACAACCATCCAAATTTCTTCAATGGAGGCTGACCGCAAGCGGGCTACCAACACAGCCATGGCTCCGACACTGTGAGCCTTGACGTGGCCTTCCACAGTCAGCCCAGCCAAAGCATAAGTAAAAGAAATGCAATCTGCCAGTCAATTAGAGATTGGGCGTTGATGACCCCCATCCTGTTGGGATTAAAAGAAACAAAAACAGTTGGGCAGACCGTCTGCGGGGCTTAGTCCGCTCCATGTAAGAGGCCAATGCTCACTTGCAGTTCAAAGTGTGCAAGGCACCTTCGCCAGGATGGGCATGAGGTTGTGGAAAGAATGTTGGCAAGACAATCGACTGGTTCAGATGGAACTCAGACACCACCTGCAAGTCGTCTGGGATGGACACAGACAGCGGCTATGCTCTGCTGGAGCCAGTCAACAGCTCGTCCCCTGCTTTGACTGGGGAGCAGCAGGAACATGCAGGATCGGCAGCTGGAGGCCTCCTTCAAGCGATCCTTTGAAGTGGTGACATTGGCTTACATAAGTACATATAAGTACATAAGTAATGCCATACTGGGAAAAGACCAAGGGTCCATCGAGCCCAGCATCCTGTCCACGACAGCGGCCAATCCAGGCCAAGGGCACCAGGCAAGCTACCCAAGCATCCATCTGTAGTTCTTATGCAACCAGAGCTTGTCTGTCCTGGCTTCAGCAGGGAATGGAACAGAAAAGGAGTGACATCCTCCTTGATTTTTTTACCTCACTTTTTTTGTTCATCACTCATGTTTGCGTAGGAAAGGTCTGCTTCAGAAGTAGGCCTGATGTATATGCAAAATTAAAACAGGGGAGAAACCATCCCCCAGCATCTCAGCGCCTGCCATACACGGAACAGCCCCAGAAGCTAACCCTGTGCCATTAGCGCTCCTGATCATTGGACCGGATGAACATCCGAGATCCCCTGACAAAAAAAAAAAGCACGGGATTCGCAAGCACCTCAGCCACATTTGCTCCTGCGCGCAGGAAAGTTCTCCCTCCACGTGGCACGCCATCACTGCCCGGACAATCCGTGTATTTCGCAATGCACGCTCCCACTGCGGAACGTCAGGACCGGCAACGGGAACACCTTTTCACAGACAGCGAATGCTACATACCTGTAGAAGGTATTCTCAGAGGACAGCAGGCTGATTGTTCTCACTGATGGGTGACGTCCACAGCAGCCCCTCCAAGCGGAATCTTTACTAGCAAAGGCCGTCTTCCCGCCCGAAACCCGCTCGTGCCAGCCAGTCTCATATGTAGCAAGACAAAGAGAAGGGAAGACACAACTCCAAAGGGGAGGCGGGCGGGTTTGTGAGAACAATCAGCCTGCTGTCCTCGGAGAATACCTTCTACAGGTATGTAGCATTCGCTTTCTCCGAGGACAAGCAGGCTGCTTGATCTCACTGATGGGGTATCCCTAGCCCCCAGGCTCACTCAAAACAACAACCATGGTCAATTGGGCCTCGCAACGGCGAGGACATAACTGAGATTGACCTAAAAAATTTACCAACTAACTGAGAGTGCAGCCTGGAACAGAACAAACCAGGGCCCTCGGGGGGTGGAGTTGGATCCTAAAGCCCAAACAGGATTCTGAAGCACTGACTGCCCGAACCGACTAGTCGCGTCGGGTATCCTGCTGCAGGCAGTAATGAGATGTGAATGTGTGGACAGATGACCACGTCGCAGCTTTGCAAATCTCTTCAATAGGTGGCTGACTTCAAGTGGGCTACCTGACGCATGCCATGGCTCTAACATTATGAGCCATGACATGACCCTCAAGAGCCAGCCCAGCCTGGGCGTAAGTGAAGGAAATGCAATCTGCTAGCCAATTGGATATGGTGCGTTTCCCCACAGCCACTCCCCTCCTGTTGGGATCAAAAGAAACAAACAATTGGGCGGACTGTCTGTGGGGCTGTGTCCGCTCCAGATAGAAGGCCAATGCTCTCTTGCAGTCCAATGTGTGCAGCTGACGTTCAGCAGGGCAGGAATGAGGACGGGGAAAGAATGTTGGCAAGACAATTGACTGGTTCAGATGGAACTCCGACACAACCTTCGGCAAGAACTTAGGGTGAGTGCGGAGGACTACTCTGTTATGATGAAATTTGGTGTAAGGAGCCTGGGCTACCAGGGCCTGAAGCTCACTGACTCTACGAGCTGAAGTAACTGCCACCAAGAAAATGACCTTCCAGGTCAAGTACTTCAGATGGCAGGAGTTCAGTGGCTCAAAAGGAGGTTTCATCAGCTGGGTGAGAACGACATTGAGATCCCATGACACTGTAGGAGGCTTGACAGGGGGCTTTGACAAAAGCAAACCTCTCATGAAGCGAACAACTAAAGGCTGTGCCGAGATCGACTTACCTTCCACACGGTAATGGTATGCACTGATTGCACTAAGGTGAACCCTTACAGAGTTGGTCTTGAGACCAGACTCAGACAAGTGCAGAAGGTATTCAAGCAGGGTCTGTGTAGGACAAGAGCGAGGATCTAGGGCCTTGCTGTCACACCAGACGGCAAACCTCCTCCATAGAAAGAAGTAACTCCTCTTAGTGGAATCTTTCCTGGAAGCAAGATGCGGGAGACACCCTCTGACAGACCCAAAGAGGCAAAGTCTACGCTCTCAACATCCAGGCCGTGAGAGCCAGAGACCGGAGGTTGGGATGCAGAAGCGCCCCTTCGTCCTGTGTGATAAGGGTCGGAAAACACGCCAATCTCCACGGTTCTTCGGAGGGCAACTCCAGAAGAAGAGGAAACCAGATCTGACGCGGCCAAAAAGGAGCAATCAGAATCATGGTGCCTCGGTCTTGCTTGAGTTTCAACAAAGTCTTCCCCACCAGAGGTATGGGAGGATAAGCATACCGCAGACCCTCCCCCCAGTACAGGAGGAAGGCATCCGATGCCAGTCTGCCGTGGGCCTGAAGCCTTGAACAGAACTGAGGGACTTTGTGGTTGGCTCGAGATGCGAAGAGATCTACCAAGGGGGTGCCCCACACCTGGAAGATCTGGCGCACTACACGGGAATTGAGCGACCACTCGTGAGGTTGCATAATCCTGCTCAACCTGTCGGCCAGACTGTTGTTTACTCCTGCCAGATATGTGGCTTGAAGCACCATGCCATGACGGCGAGCCCAGAGCCACATACTGACGGATTCCTGACACAGGGGGCGAGATCCGGTGCCCCCCTGCTTGTTGATGTAATACATGGCAACCTGGTTGTCTGTCTGAATTTGGATAATTTGGTGGGACAGCCGATCTCTGAAAGCCTTCAGAGCATTCCAGACCGCTCGTAACTCCAGGAGATTGATCTGCAGATCGCGTTCCTGGAGGGACCAGCTTCCTTGGGTGTGAAGCCCATCGACATGAGCTCCCCACCCCAGGAGAGACGCATCCGTAGTCAGCACTTTTTGTGGCTGAGGAATTTGGAAAGGACGTCCCAGAGTCAAATTGGACCAAATCGTCCACCAATACAGGGATTTGAGAAAACTCGTGGACAGGTGGATCATGTCTTCTAGATCCCCAGCAGCCTGAAACCACTGGGAAGCTAGGGTCCATTGAGCAGATCTCATGTGAAGGCGGGCCATGGGAGTCACATGAACTGTGGAGGCCATGTGGCCCAGCAATCTCAACATCTGCCGAGCTGTGATCTGCTGGGACGCTCGCACCCGCGAGACGAGGGACAACAAGTTGTTGGCTCTCGTCTCTGGGAGATAGGCGCGAGCCGTCCGAGAGTTCAGCAGAGCTCCTATGAATTTGAGTTTCTGCACTGGGAGAAGGTGGGACTTGGGATAATTTATTACAAACCCCAGTAGCTCCAGGAGGCGAATAGTCATCTGCATGGACTGTAGAGCTCCTGCCTCGGATGTGTTCTTCACCAGCCAATTGTCGCGATATGGGAACACGTGTACCCCCAGTCTGCGAAGTGCCGCTGCTACTACAGCCAAGCACTTCGTGAACACTCTGGGCGCAGAGGCGAGCCCAAAGGGTAGCACACAGTACTGGAAGTGACGTGTGCCCAGCTGAAATCGCAGATACTGTCTGTGAGCTGGCAGTATCGGGATGTGTGTGTAGGCGTCCTTCAAGTCCAGAGAGCATAGCCAATCGTTTTCCTGAATCATGGGGAGAAGGGTGCCCAGGGAAAGCATCCTGAACTTTTCTTTGACCAGATATTTGTTCAGGGCCCTTAGGTCTAGGATGGGACGCATCCCCCCTGTTTTCTTTTCCACAAGGAAGTACCTGGAATAGAATCCCAGCCCTTCCTGCCCGGATGGCACGGGCTCGACCGCATTGGCGCTGAGAAGGGCGGAGAGTTCCTCTGCAAGTACCTGCTTGTGCTGGAAGCTGTAAGACTGAGCTCCCGGTGGACAATTTGGAGGTTTTGAGGCCAAATTGAGGGTGTATCCTTGCCGGACTATTTGGAGAACCCACTGATCGGAGGTTATGAGAGGCCACCTTTGGTGAAAAACTTTCAACCTCCCTCCGACTGGCAGGTCGCCCGGCACTGACACTTGGACGTCGGCTATGCTCTGCTGGAGCCAGTCAAAAGCTCGTCCCTTGCTTTTGCTGGGGAGCCGAGGGGCCTTGCTGAGGCGCACGCTGCTGACGAGAGCGAGCGCGCTGGGGCTTAGCCTGGGCCGCAGGCTGTCGAGAAGGAGGATTGTACCTATGCTTACCAGAAGAGTAGGGAACAGTCCTCCTTCCCCCAAAAAATCGTCTACCTGTAGAGGTAGAAGCTGAAGGCTGCCGGCGGGAGAACTTGTCGAAAGCGGTATCCCGCTGGTGGAGCTGCTCTATCACCTGCTCGACTTTTTCTCCAAAAATGTTATCTGCACGGCAAGGCGAGTCCGCAATCCGCTGCTGGAGCCTATTCTCCAGGTCGGAGGCACGCAGCCATGAGAGTCTGCGCATCACCACACCTTGAGCAGCGGCCCTGGACGCAACATCAAAGGTGTCATACACCCCTCTGGCCAGGAATTTTCTGCACGCCTTCAGCTGCCTGACCACCTCCTGAAATGGCTTGGCTTGCTCAGGGGGGAGCGCATCCACCAAGCCCGCCAACTGCCGCACATTGTTCCGCATGTGTATGCTCGTGTAGAGCTGGTAGGACTGAATTTTGGCCACGAGCATAGAAGAATGGTAGGCCTTCCTCCCAAAGGAGTCTAAGGTTCTAGAGTCCTTGCCCGGGGGCGCCGAAGCATGGTCCCTAGAACTCTTAGCCTTCTTTAGGGCCAAATCCACAACTCCAGAGTCATGAGGCAACTGAGTGCGCATCAGCTCTGGGTCCCCATGGATCCGGTACTGGGACTCGATCTTCTTGGGAATGTGGGGATTACTTAATGGCTTGGTCCAGTTCGCCAGCAATGTCTTTTTCAGGACATGATGCATGGGTACTGTGGACGCTTCCTTAGGTGGAGAAGGATAGTCCAGGAGCTCAAACATTTCAGCCCTGGGCTCGTCCTCCACAACCACCGGGAAGGGGATGGCCGTAGACATCTCCCGGACAAAAGAAGCGAAAGACAGACTCTCGGGAGGAGAAAGCTGCCTTTCAGGAAAGGAAGTGGGATCAGAAGGTAGGCCATCAGACTCCTCGTCAGAGAAATATCTGATGTCCTCCTCCTCCTCCCACGAGGCCTCACCGTCGGTATCAGACACAAGTTCGCGGACCTGTGTCTGAAGCCGTGCCCGGCTCGACTCTGTGGAACCAAGGCCACGGTGGGAGCGTCGAGAGGTAGACTCCCTCGCCCGCACCGGCGAAGCTCCCTCCACCGACGTCGTCGGGGAGCCTTCCTGGGAGGCTACCGCAGTCGGTACCGCAAGCGGCACCGATGTCGGAGACCTCACCCCGGGCAAGGGGCCAGCCGGCGCCTCACTCGACGGTACCGGTGGCGCAAGCACCCCCGGTACCGGAGGGGAAGGACGCAACAGCTCTCCCAGGATCTCTGGGAGAACGGCCCGGAGACTCTCGTGTAGAGCGGCTGTGGAGAAAGACATGGAAGCCGATGCAGGTGTCGATGTCAGAGTCTGTTCCGGGCGTGGAGGCTGTTCCGGGCTGTCCAGAGTGGAGCGCATCGACACCTCTTGAACAGAGGGTGAGCGGTCCTCTCGGTGCTGATGCCTACTGGGTGCCGACTCCCTCGGCGACCCAGAGCTCTCGGTGCCGACACGGGAAGGGGACCGGTGTCGATGCTTCTTCAACTTCTTGGGACGAAGCATGTCACCGGAGCTTCCAGGCACCGACGAGGTGGACGTAGAATCCAACTGTCGCTTCCTCGGGGCCGAGGCCGAAGAAGGTCGGTCTCGGGGGGGCTGTACCGCAGGAGCCCTCAGGGTAGGGGGAGACCCACCCGAAGGCTCACCGCCACCAGCAGGGGAATGGACAGCCCTCACCTGCACTCCAGACGAAGCACCACCGTCCGACGACATCAGCAGACGAGGAGGTCCCGGTACCACCAACGCCGACGCAGCCTTCCGATGTCTCAGCCCCGATGCAGAGGGTCAATGCCTCGATGCAATAGCGGCCGAGGATGAAGGTCTGGACGCTGGCGACGTCGATGCACTCGATATTCCCGGTGCCGATGCCGACGAAGAGCCCGAGAACAAAACGTTCCACTGGGCCAATCTCGCTACCTGAGTCCGCTTTTGTAAAAGAGAGCACAGACTACAGGCCTGCGGGCGGTGCCCAGCCCCCAGACACTGAAGACACGACGCGTGCCTATCAGTGAGCGAGATTACCCGGGCGCACTGGGTGCACTTCTTGAAGCCGCTGGGAGACTTCGATGTCATGGGCGGAAAAATCGCGCCGGCGAGATCAAAACTCGTAATGGCGAAGATGGCACCACAAAAGAGGGGAAGAAAAACTTTGAACCGAGGCCTCCAAGGGGCCTACCCCGACGACGAAAGAAAACTTAACGGGGCAAAAACTAGAAATATAGGAAGGGAAACAGACCGAAAAGGTCTCCTTCCGAATGTTTTTTTTTTTCATAGCGAAGTCCTAAATAAGACGCGCGAGGTCGACTTTCGGGGCGCGAACGGCGTAAACACAACCATACCGAGCACGGACAAAAGAAGACTGGCCGGCACGAGCCGGTTTCGGGCGGGAAGACGGCCGCGCATGCGCGGTGCGCATGGGCACGCGAGGACTAGCAAAGGCCTTTGCTAGTGAAGATTCCGATTGGAGGGGCTGCCGTGGACGTCACCCATCAGTGAGAACAAGCAGCCTGCTTGTCCTCGGAGAATCCACCACCGTAACACGATCAACGGCAAAAAGAATCCTCAAACTGGCAGAGAGGAAAAAAACAAAACAAAACCAACTCACCGGGGTAGCGAGCAGTCTTTCCGAAGCTGGTGGCATCTCTCAGGGGAAGCCCAAATAGCACACCTGCTTCCCATAGCCTGGCAGTGCCAAACAGATCCTGTCTGTCTCCTCAGTACTATTTTTTTTTTTTGTTTGTTTTTTTATGGCCGCTGGAAGCTGCAGTACTGTTGTAATTTTTTATTTTTTTTTAATGTGAGAAAGGAAAGGCAGCTCAGGCAAAGGACTCCTGAGAAGCAATCTGAGAGCAGGTGAAGGCGGGGTTGGATAGGGTCCTTGCAACCAAGTGTGTCCTCAAAGGTGGCGCCATCAGCCACACACACCCTCGCTCAACTGGCCCAAACAAGCCCGGGAGCCCCCAAAGCAGGAATCAGGAGCTGGAGGGAATCCGTCCACCACCTGCTGGAGACAGAGGTATACTGAAGAGATGAGGAGCTAGGGGTCCAGGGTCACTGCTTTCACTTCAGTGTTCTGTACCTCCACCTGCTGGTAGGTGGATACAATCCACCAGTTTCTAGATTCATCTACTGCTGAGGCTAAGAAAAGTTAGTTTAAAACCGGGGGGGGGGGAGAGACAGACAATAAGGGAAAAACATGGCCACTCCTCACTGCGGTTAAAAGAACAACTGAGGTAACTGTGATCTCACGGAGGGCAGGAAGGCACTTGAGCATGCACAGTGGAGTGTGGCTTGCACGCCACAAAGCTTTTTACAAGCGCCAGACCGGGCAACGCATTACTCATGTGTGAAAATAAATAGGCCTGCTTGTCCTCAGACAAAAAGAAGAATGCATGTAACCCATTTATAAACTCACCTCCATTGATTAAGTGTTCTGCCTCATCTTCAGCCCCCCGAGGAGGAGGCAGAGGAGGGAATGATTCATCCTCTGTGTGCTCATAATCTGGAAGATCAAACAAATTGTTCTCAAATGGATCCACCATCTTTTCCGGCCAGTCTTGCGATTTCTATAACAGAGTTTCAAACATATACAATTATTTACAATACTAGAAACACGCTTTCTATTTCAAGCCAAATTATAAATTCATGGCACCCAAATAACAATTAGGTTTTGAAATGGGGCAGCTTAATTCAGAAGCTATTTTGTATGTGTGGAACTCTTTATTAAATGTTCAAAGAACAACAATTAAAATGTCAGATGACTTCACATTTACTATACACATACATCCTGAATATACCATACCTAGCTTAATAAATTTACATTAGTTGCCAGTCAAGGGGTGAGTGGAATTGAAATGCTTGTGTTTGACTTTAAACGCTTCATAGCTTTCTGCAAATGATTTGCCCTCCAAATTCCAAAAGTACAACTCAAGTCAATACTTAAGATCAAGTCAACAAGAATTGTTATCCCACTGGTTTCCACGGTAAAGAAATAAGACGTGAACCTGTCTCTTTCCTGTGGCAGTCCCCAAGATATAGAATTCTCTTCCATCTGAGCTCTGGATAGGGTTTTTTTCCCCCCATAGGAAATTAAACTTTCTACTTGCCTTCTTATAATCCTATACCTTATTTTTGTGTTGTATGACGCTGAATGTTGGGTAGTATTGTGTGATTTGTTTTAAATGTATTGATTTATTCATGTTTGTGATTCACTGAGGATTGTATAAGATATGTGGAACACAAATTATAAATGAAAATTAAAACAAAATTTGTTACCAATAATGAAGGGACCTAAAGCTGTATCACGAAAAAGTCTCTGGAGGGGAATAATTCTGCTCAGAGTATACTATGAGCTTCAGTCTTCTTTACATTGACAATCCACATGCTGTAAACTAATTAAATATTTATTTAAAAAGTTTTACGACATTAAGAGTCTTAGGGCCCACATAATGTTGAAAATGGAAAAATATATCATCTGCATTAAAAAAAAAAACAACAGAAGATGACTCCTAACATATGCAGTAATTCACAAAATGGTACCATATATAAAGTTTAATAGAGTAGTGGACAGTATGGACACCTCTTTCTATATAAAACCTTCTAGAAGCATCCTATGCTAAATTATTTTGTTCTTCTTGATCATCTAGAGACAAAAAAAAACTATTTTAGTACCAATTTGCCTACTCCAGTCTCCAGTAGTTTTAATAAAATGTCATGAACCACTTTGTCAAACACATCAAGTACATCAAGCTGTTTTTATCTGCTGTCATCTATGTTACTTCTAACAGTGTGGCACAAACTACAAAAGTCGCAAAGACTTGTGGATGGGAGTAGGTAGGTGTCACAAATCAGCACTACAAAAGACCACTGAAAACAACCTCCTGCCAACAGGAGATCAAGGCTAAACTGGTAATAGACTTCAAAGAAGGAGAGATTCCTTAGCTACAAGGAGGATACTGCAATACATTAGTGACTGTGCCTGTCTAGCAGACAGCAAGAACAGTAATAACTAACCAAGAGGAACATGAACCATTCAACCTATCCAGTATAGATCTGTCACCTAAGTACAGTTAAGTGAAAATTTACCCTTCCTGGCTTCATTTATTGCGAGTGGAGGAGTGGCCTAGTGGTTAGGGTGGTGGACTTTGGTCCTGGGGAACTGAGGAACTGAGTTCAATTCCCACTTCAGGCACAGGCAGCTCCTTGTGACTCTGGGCAAGTCACTTAACCCTCCATTGCCCCATGTAAGCCGCATTGAGCCTGCCATGAGTGGGAAAGCGCAGGGTACAAATGTAACAAAAATAAAATAGATACTATTGGAGATTCTACATGTAGAGGAGTGTGGATGGAAGATGCCGCATGAAAAAGCAAATGAACAAACTTTTGGAAAAAGAAACAAAAGCAAACAGTCATCTTTACTTTCTGACAATCTGCAAGAAGAATGACATCATTCCCAAAGGACTGAGGATCAAAAATCCTTTGGCTACTACTTACAATTCTGACTATGCAGAGAAACTCTGCAAACGCACTAGTCAGAAATTAAGAAATGAACTTATACATCAACTCTACAAGAAAAAAAGAATAATACAAACCCAAAGGGATGTAACCATGAAGAACATGGAGGAATTACATCCACACCTTGTGAACCAACTCAAAGAGGACCTACATAACATCCAGGGAGAAAAACAATACATTGCTATCCGCAAAAAGGAAATAAAGCTATATTCTCTTCTTCAAAATCAAAGAGAGAGAAACTGCTTATCCTTGAATAGCTACAGCTCTGCAGAACCAACAGCTCCAGACACTTTGGAGACACTTGGATACACATCTGAGGCATGTGAAAATCAGAGCCCAAACAAACCAGGGAATACTGATCACACCTTTACAGATGCAAACCAAATGGGGATAATAAACCTCTCGAACCATCAATTATCACAACATGAGATCTCTGTGCTTTCCAAAGGGCTCTCATTCTGCCCATCGAATAACCTAGATCAAATCCAGCTATATTCAGACCTAGAAGAATTCTTCAGAAAAATGCGTCTTAAAGCACATTTCCACAATAGAGAGACATCAAATGATCCAAAATACAGTCTTAAACAGAAGAACACTTATTTCACCCCACAGGAGGGACAAAACTACAAACTGGATAACTACATAGAAAGTTTCAGACATAGGGTTAAATCAGAACTCTCCAACAAACAAAAAAGAATTCTGTACAATCTTACCCCACCAGAAAGAGCGGCCATAAGAACCCTACAACCTAACGAACGCATTATCATCAAACCCGCAGACAAAGGAGGCGCAGTGGTAATTATGGACATACAAAAATACATTGAAGAGGGCCACAAACAGCTCTCAGACAATAAATACTACAGGAAACTAACTGAGGACCCCACACAGGATTACACAAAACAGCTGAAAGACCTTATCAAAACATTTCCTACACAAGCGCAACCTCACCTGAAGAAACTCATACCAAATCAACCTTCCGTAGGCACATTTTACATGCTACCCAAGATCCACAAACTGGGAAACCCTGGCAGACCAATCATATCAGGTATTGGCACACTCACGGAAGAAATATCTGGATTCATAGAGGGAATTCTGAAACCTCTCGTACACAAAACTAACAGCTTCATACAAGACACCACAGACTTTCTGAATAAATTGAAAAATATCAAGCAACTACCACCCAACACCCTTCTGGTCACGATGGATGTAGAATCACTATACAGCAACATTCCACATGCGGATGGCATAGCTGCATGTGGAAGACTCCTAAAAAAATCCACACTGGAGCATCAATACTCTCCAGAAACTATTACAAAATTAATCAAATTCATTTTAACTCACAACTACTTCCACTTTAACAATGATATCTATCTGCAAATAATGGGCACTGCGATGGGCACCAGGACAGCACCCCAATATGCCAACCTTTTTATGGCTGAGCTGGAAGAGACATTTCTGAATACACACCAGACCAAACCTCTAAAATACTACCGGTACATCGATGACATTTTTATGATTTGGACGGAGGGTGAAGAAACACTGAAACAATTTTATTCTGCATTCAATACATACCATCCTACAATCAGATTCAAAATTGACTACTCCCCAGAAAAAGTCAATTTTTTGGACACCACGGTCTCAATCAGTGATGGCTGTATACAAACATCTGTATACAAGAAACCCACAGACAGATGTAGCTATCTCCACAACTCCAGCTTCCATCCTTCACATACAAAAAGATCCATCATTTACAGCCAAGCCACAAGATACCACCGTATCTGCTCTGACCCAGGGGACAGAGACAGACACCTTAAAAGCCTGACTGCATCCTTCAAACAGAAAGGCTACAACCCCAAAATAATCTCCAAGAATATTGCCTCCTCCCTCAAAACACCCAGGGAGAATCTGCTACAGTACAAGGAGAAAAAATCCACAGACAGAATCCCCATTGTAGTGACATACAATCCAGAGCTGGAAAAACTGAGGAAAATCATAAGAGATCTACAACCTATACTCCAGGAGGATGAATTACTGAAAGAGATATTCCCATCCCCACCAGTACTGGCCTTCCGACAGCCACCCAATTTAAAACACAAGCTAATCAGAAGTAAACTTCCTTCACAGACTGAAAAGGAACAGAAGGGCACACTTCCCTGTAATTTATCCAGTTGCAAACTATGCCAAAATATTTCACAGGACCCCAAAGTCATCCACAAAGGAAAGACATTCAACATAAAGGGATCTTTCACTTGCTCATCTTCCAATGTGGTATATATCATTCAGTGTAAAAAATGTAATGAAGGATGCTATATTGGAGAAACAGGCCAGATGCTTAAGACAAGATTCAATTTACATAGACATCATATAAACAATGCTGGTGCCAGCAGGGTTCCCACGCCTGTTGGGCAACATTTCACAGGACCAGGACACTGCACCAGTGACTTCACAGTGAGAATCCTCAAATGTAACTTTAAAACCATACAAGAACGTAAGACCTTTGAAGTCAGAATGATTGAATATTTTAACACCCAACAGAAAGGACTTAACAAGGACCTGGGGTTCCTAGCCCATTATAAACCATAAAGCTGTATGTCTCTGTTGATCACCCTCCCCTCACCTGTCCACACCCACCCTGTTAGAATACCAATGATATACTTTGATGTCCCCATGCATACTTCCTACCCACCCCCATCCTCCCACCCTGTCAGACTGTCATAGTAATGCTTGAATGTTTTCACTTATATACACTGTCAGCTAGCACATTTGCTTATTTCCGATCTGAGGAAGAAGGGCAACCTTCGAAAGCTAATCAAGAAATGTATTAAGTTATGTCCAATAAAAAAGGTATCATCTTATTTTCTTTTCCATGTTTTATTTTGTGAGATTCTACATGGAATGTTGCTATTCCACTAGCAACATTCCATGTAGAAGGCTGCGCAGGCTTCTGTTTCTGTGAGTCTGACGTCCTGCACGTATGTGCAGGACATCAGACTCACAGAGGCAGAAGCCTACGCGGCTACATTGGTGATCTGCAAGGGCCGACTTCTACATGGAATGTTGCTAGTGGAATAGCAACATTCCATGTAGAATCTCAAATAGTAGCAACAGTGGAGGAGTGGCCTAGTGGTTAGAGTGGTGGACTTTGGTCCTGAGGAACTGAGTTCGATTCCCACTTCAGGCACAGGCAGCTCCTTGTGACTCTGGGCAAGTCACTTAACCCTCCATTGCCCCATGTAAGCCGCATTGAGCCTGCCATGAGTGGGAAAGCGCAGGGTACAAATGTAACAAAAAAAATAATAATGGTTTCTGATCTTTACAGAAAAGATATTAGACAGAAGGAATCCAAGTAACGCACCGTTTTCTAAATTAGTTCATCAATTTAAGGAAAATGTTATTCAATATGCCATATCACCCATGTGAAAAAGTAACTGCTCCCTAACCTTAATAACTGATTGCACCACTTTAGTCAGAAATAATTGCAGTGAAACACTTCCTATAATTTCATATCAAGTCGTTGACTTCAGAGATAAGGAATCTTAGCCCACTCTTACTTGCAGAACAGCTTTATTTGAAAAAGCTACAAATGTGTCTATCCATGAACTGCATTAGGACGGGGAAGGGAAGTCAGCAAGTGATGCACAAAGGGGGGTCCATGCAGCTCATTTTAATAATCCAGGGCTCTACTGTGCTAAATCCTACTGAAAAACACTCTTTCATTTCATGTTGGGAGGAAGGAGAGAGGAGATATGATACAGACATTTAAATATCTCAAAGGCATTTATGTACAGGAAGAGAGCCTTTTTCAACTGAAGGAGAGGTCTAGAATAAGGGGAATATGACAAAGTTAAGAGGGAATAGGTTTAGGAAAAGAAAGTATTATTTCAGAGAAAGGGTGGTGGAGGCGTGGAATGGCCTCCTGGTGGAGGTGGTCATAGGAGCCAACTTTTCGTAATTATTGGGGGTGCTAAGCCCAATGGAAATAACCCCTCCCTCGACACATAGAAGGAATTTTCTCAATATTGGGGGTGCTCAAGCACCCACAGAGTGGGCTCCTATGGAGGTGGTGGAGTGGAGGCCTGTGTCAGAATTTTAAAAGGAACGGGATGAGCATGTGGGATCGCTTAGGGACAGCCAGACTGGATGGGTGGGTGATTTGGCCTTTTATCTGCCCTCATGTTTCTCTGTTTCCATGCTTCTTTTATTATTATGTTAAGCTCAATGTCCATTATTGTGCTCTTTGGTACAGCTGTTATCAAAAATAAAACAAAAACCGTGATTAAAGCCACAACTGTTTATTCTTTTTTTTAATCATTTATTATTTTCCCAACATAACACAATATCCTGCGCCGTATTTTAAGCCACAAGTGTTTAAACGATCAAAAATGCTCACCACTTAGAAAGAGGTTGTGGTTCAGTCCAGGCCTTGAATCCTTCCTTTCTTTTCTACAACCTACAGACACCGAGGTCCAGGAAGGAAGAATTAGTCCAGCTCTGCCCCTCCCCCACCCCCACAGCCCAAAGCAGCAGCAAACACCGGCTGCAAAGTGCAGCGAAGCCCGTGCGTTTGAGAGAAAGTTCAGTCCTTCTATCTACCCGCCCCAGAGGCCCAGGACACACCGAACCCACCACCAGCCATTTACCCTCCTCCTCGCTCGTTCCTCTCAGTCAGAAGACTGTGGCGCCGCCCCTCTCCCCTCCGGCTCCATCCATTGGCCGAACAGGAGGAAGTTCTTGGTGGCGTACTTCCGGCCGCGCGCACCCCCGTGCCCGACCTCGCCTCTTCCCATTGGCTGAGCTCGCTCGCTCTCTCTCTCTCTCTCTCTCTCTCGAGTCTTCCCATTGGCTGAGTTCTCTCTCTCTCTCTCTCGAGTCTTCCCATTGGCTGAGTTCTCTCTCTCTCTCTCTCTCTCTCTCTCTCTCTCTCC